>NC_134358.1:226549513-226629513 GCF_048569485.1 Anomaloglossus baeobatrachus | reverse complement strand
ATATGATTTTTTGCTTTTTGGAAAGAGATTGAAGAAATACGGGTCCACGTCTGGACTCCCGGCATGTCCCTTCTCACCCCACTGTGTCGGCGGTGTTGTAAGGTTGATTTCCAAGGCTGGAGCCTTACATGCCGTGCTCCTTCACCATCCCTCCTGGGCTCTGGATTGAAGAGGGAGCCAGCGCGGTCTTCATGCCTGGCAGGAGACCGGTCTCCGTCCACAGCCCCTTCAGGACTCTGCTGGACCTCAGCACTCATCCCCAGGGACCTGGCCCTGCGTCTCAGCAGCTAAGTACCTGAGACGTTCATATGTTGGGGGTCTTTGTCCTTTATTGTATGGGGAGAGTGTGTTTGCTGTACTTGTTTTTGGCATTTCCGGCGGGTTCTCTGGCTTTCGCCCGAAACCGCACCGATGGTGCCTGCGCGTCGGCCTCGCTGCTTAAATTTAGGCCCCGGCTTCGCCGGAGGCCTAGTTTCTGTAACCTGCCCTCGCATGTCACTCATGCAGAGGGACAGGCACGGCTCCTCCCGGCGGCCGTCCTGCACAGGGGAGGGACACTCCCCACTGCTTGTGACTGACTCCTCCCCTACAGGTCTCTATGGTCCTCCAGATCCCGCCTTCCTACAGGGACGCCCCCTGTCCCGCCCCCTCTCTTCGCTCCGGCGGCCATTTTCTTGGACAGCGTTCACTCTGCGCTGGGCCATCCTGCACTCTGCATCCCTGCTGAGGTGCTGTGCATTGGGGGTCCGGGCTTCGGGATCTGGAGGGCACACAACACCGCTTCCAGCGGTCTGGTAAGCCACAGCCGGTCTCTGGCTGTGGACCTCTGTATATACTCCCTGGGGTTCATTCTCTTGTAGAAGTTGTCCCCACTCCAGCAGCATGTCTCACACGAGGAGCAAGGCTCCAAAGCTTTATACTGTATGCGCTGCATGTAAGCTCCTGCTGCCTGAACCGAGCACCTATCCACATTGTGATGTCTGCTCTAACTTGGCGGTGCCACAGCCTGGAGTCTCACCCCCAGTGGTCTCTCAGGCTGCTTCTGCACCTGTGGCTGAACCCCCGGCCTGGGTACAGTCCTTTTCTAGGTCTATCTCACAGTCATTTGCTGAGTCCATGGGACTTCTGTCCAGGACTTTGATGAATATGCATCAGCCCCCTTTACAGGGTGCCTCTAATGCTCTTGCTAAGGGTCCTTTAGGATCCCTATCATCTGACCTCCGTCCACCGGAGCTCACAGAGGATTCATCATCAGGGCACAGACCCCGTCCTCCTAAGAGGCGCCGCAGGGTTTCCCCTCCCTTCTCATCCCGCGGTTCTGATTCAAGAGCTGACTCGCAGGATGAGGAGGATGCCTTTACAGGGGGCTCGGAGGCTAACTCCATGTGCCCCATTGATCTTTCCGAGGGTGACTCAGAACTTAGTGACTTGATTGCTTCCATTAATTCTGTACTGGATCTCAATCCGCCAGTATCAGAGGAGCAACCCTCTCTGGCAAAAAAGCACCAGTTTACCTCGCCTAAGAGAGTAAAGAGTGTGTTCTTTAACCACTCCAGTTTTCAGACCGCTGTGACCAAACCCAGGGCCTGTCCTGACAAACGCTTCCTAAAGCGTGGTTCTGATGACCGTTTTCCCTTTCCACCTGAGGTGGTCAAGGAGTGGGCTAACTCCCCAAAGGTAGACCCTCCGGTGTCTAGGCTCTCAGCCCGGACCGTTGTGTCGGTGGCTGATGGCACTTCCCTTAGGGATGCCACTGACCGTCAGATTGACCTTCTGGCCAAATCCGTGTATGAAGCGGCGCGGGCCGCGTTTTCCCCAACTTTTGCAGCAGTGTGGGCTCTCAAAGCCATCTCTGCTTCTCTAGAGGAGATGTGTTCTCTCACCAGGGAATCTATGCCCGAGATGGTTGCCTTAACTTCTCAGGCTTCAGCTTTTTCATCTTATGCCATGTCTGCAATGCTAGAGGCTGCTCACCGCACTCCGGTGGCTTCGGCTAATTCCCTCGTTATCCGCAGGATCTTGTGGCTTCGAGAGTAGAAGGCAGATGCTTCTTCCAAGAAGTACCTTGCTGGGCTCCCCTTTGCTGGTTCCCGGCTGTTCGGTGAACAGCTGGATGAAATTATTAAAGAAGCTACTGGCGGGAAGAGTACTTCCATGCCACAAACCAAGACCAGGAAACCTGCCCAGGGTAGGAATGTCGAGGTTTCGCTCCTTTCGTTCCTCCAACTGGTCGTCCTCAAAGCCCTCCGCCTCGTCCGCTAACTCAGCTAAGGACCAGAAATCCAACTGGCGCACAAAAGCGCGTCCAGAGAAGACCGCAGGAGGTCCTGCCACTAAGGCAGCCTCCTCGTGACTCTCTGCCCGCTCTAGCAACGTCCTTAGTCGGTGGCAGGCTCTCCCACTTTGGCGACGCTTGGTTTCAACAAGTCTCCGATCAGTGGGTGAGGGAGATCATCTCTCACGGCTACAGGATAGAATTCTCTTCCAGCCCGCCAAACAGATTTTTTTCTCTCAACTCCCCCCTGCTCCAAGGCCGCCGCCTAATCACAGGCCGTGGCAGCCTTGCAGGCCAACGGAGTAATTGTACCAGTTCCCGCCCGGGAACGGTTCAGAGGTTTTTACTCAAACCTCTTCCTAGTTCCCAAAAAGGATGGTACCTTCCAGCCCATCCTGGATCTCAAGCTTCTCAACAAGCATGTTCGGGTGCGGCACTTTCGCATGGAGTCTCTGCGATCAGTTATTGCCTCAATGACCCAAGGGGATTTCCTAGCGTACATCGACATCAGAGATGCCTATCTACATGCCAATTGCAGTTTCACACCAGCGTTGGCTACGCTTTGCAATAGGAGAAGATCATTTCCAATTCGTGGCTCGCCCCTTCGGGTTAGCCACGGCCCCTCGGGTATTCACCAAGGTCATGGCAGCAGTGATTGCGGTTCTGCACCTCCAGGGGTTGGCAGTGCTTCCTTACCTGCACGACCTTCTAGTCAAGGCTCCATCCAGCGCAGACTGTCAGCGCAGTGTCTCGCTCACTCTCGCCACTCTAGCCCAATTCGGGTGGCTTGTCAATCTTCCCAAATCCACTCTGACTCTCACCCAGAGTCTCACGTACCTAGGGATGCAGTTCGAGACTTTGCCGGCACTTGTGAAGTTGCCCTTAAACAAACACCTGTCACTCCAGTTGGCGGTGCGCTCTCTCCTGAGGCCCCGCCGTTATACCCTCAGGCGTCTGATGCAGGTGCTGGGTCAAATGGTGGCGTCCATGGAGGCTGTTCCCTTTGCCCAGTTCCATCTGCGCCCCCCTGCAACTGGACATTCTCCGCTGTTGGGACAAGCGGCCTTCCTCCTTACAGAGGTTAGTGGCTCTGTCGCCACGGACCAGGAGCTCTCTTCAGTGCTGGCTTCGGCCCCTCTCCCTGTCCCAAGGGCGCTCCTTTCTGGCCCCGTCCTGGGTGATTCTCACCACGGATGCCAGTCTCTCCGGCTGGGGAGCGGTATGTCTCCACCACAGGGCACTTGGACTTTGTCCGAGTCAGCCCTTTCAATCAATGTGCTGGAAACCAGAGCTGTGCTTCTAGCTCTCCTAGCATTTCACCACCTGCTCGCGGGCAGACACATTCGAGTCCAGTCAGACAACGCGACAGCGGTTGCCTACATCAATCATCAAGGCGGGACACGCAGCCGCCTGGCAATGATGGAGGTACAACGCATCCTTCAATGGGCGGAAGACTCCAGGTCCACCATATCCGCAGTCCACATCCCAGGCGTGGACAACTGGGAGGCAGATTACCTCAGTCGTCAAAGCGTGGACGGTGGCGAGTGGTCCCTGCACCCGGCAGTATTTCAGTCGATCTGCCGCAAATGGGGCACTCCGGACGTGGACCTAATGGCATCCCGTCACAACAACAAAGTTCCTGTTTACGTGGCTCGCTCCCACGATCCTCAGGCCTTCGCCGCGGACGCTCTGGTTCAGGACTGGTCCCAGTTTCGTCTGTCCTACGTGTTTCCCCCTCTAGCTCTCTTGCCCAGAGTACTGCGCAAGATCAGAATGGAGGGTCGTCGAGTCATCCTCATTGCACCGGACTGGCCCAGGTGAGCTTGGTATCCGGACCTGCTCCATCTGTCCGTAGAGATGCCGTGGCATCTCCCGGACCGTCCAGACCTACTCTCGCAAGGTCCGTTTTTCCGCCCGAATTCTGCGGCCCTCAAATTGACGGCGTGGCTCTTGAGTCCTGGATTTTGACGGCTTCTGGTATTCCCCCTGAAGTCATCTCCACTATGACTCGGGCACGCAAGTCTTCCTCCGCTAAGATCTATCACAGGACTTGGAAAATTTTCCTGTCCTGGTGTCGGTCTACCGGCCATCCTCCTTGGCCATTCTCCTTGCCGACTCTTCTGTCTTTTCTACAGTCCGGTCTGCAGCTAGGACTGTCCCTCAACTCCCTCAAGGGACAAGTTTCGGCTCTGTCAGTTCTGTTCCAGCGGCGTCTCGCTCGGCTGGCTCAGGTCCGCACCTTCATGCAGGGCGCGTCTCACATCATTCCGCCTTACCGGCGGCCCTTGGACCCCTGGGACCTTAACTTGGTGCTCACGGTCTTACAGAAACCCCCCTTTGAGCCTCTTAGGGAGGTTTCTTTGTATAATCTTTCACAGAAAGTGGCCTTTCTGGTTGCCATAACCTCTCTCAGGAGAGTCTCTGATTTGGCTGCGCTCTCCTCGGAGTCTCCTTTTTTAGTCTTTCATCAAGACAAGGTGGTTCTCCGTCCGACTCCGGACTTTCTTCCTAAGGTTGTCTCTCCCTTCCACCTTAACCAGGACATTACTTTACCTTACTTCTGTCCGGCCCCTGTTCATCGCTTTGAAAAAGCTCTACATACTCTAGATCTGGTGCGTGCTCTCCGGATCTGTGTGTCTCGCACCGCTGCGCTTAGGCGGTGCACCTCTCTTTTTGTGCTAACCACAGGTCGGCGCAAGGGCCTCCCTGCTTCTAAGCCGACCTTAGCCCGTTGGATTAGGTCGACCATTTCGGACGCCTACCAGAGTACACAGGCGCCTCCCCCGCCGGGGATCAAAGCACACTCGTCCAGAGCTGTCGTGCCTCTTGGGCTTTTAGGCACCAGGCTACGGCTCAACAAGTCTGTCAGGCTGCCACTTGGGCTAGCCTGCATACCTTCTCAAAGCACTACCAAGTGCATGCTCATGCTTCGGCAGATGCGAGCTTGGGCAGACACATCCTTCAGGCGGCGGTCGCCCATTTGTGAAGTTAGGTTTTGCCTACTTCTTAGTTTTTCTGTTTATTTCCCACCCAGGGACTGCTTTGGAACGTCCCAAGGTCTGGGTCTCCCAAAGGAACGATAAAGAAAAAGAGAATTTTGTTTACTTACCGTAAATTCTTTTTCTTATAGTTCCGTCTTGGGAGACCCAGCACCCTCCCTGTTGCCTGTTGGCAATTTCCTTGTTCCGCGTGTTTTCACCGGCTGTTGTCGTGGACAGAGTTTCCGGTTGTTCCTGCTCTTGCTCTGTTCTACTTGTGGGTGGCTATTCTCCTTCAGCTTTTGCACTAAACTGGCTGGGACTGGCTCACCAGGGGGTGTATAAGCTCAGAGGGAGGAGCTACCCTTTTAAGTGTAGTACTTTGTGTGTCCTCCGGAGGCAGAAGCTAAACACCCAAAGGTCTGGGTCTCCCAAGACGGAACTATAAGAAAAAGAATTTACGGTAAGTAAACAAAATTCTCTTTTTTTGCTGCGATTACAGCTGCAAGTCGCTTGCGGTATGTGTCTATCAGTTTTGCACATCGAGAGGCTGAAATTCTTGCCCATTCTTCCTTTGCAAACAGCTGGAGCTGAGTGAGGTTGGATGGGGAGCGTTTGTGAACAGCAGTTTCCAGCTCTTTCTACAGATTCTCGATTGGATTCAGATCTGGACTTTGACTTGGCCATTCTAACACCTGGATACATTTATTTGTGAACCATTGCATTGTAGATTTTGCTTTATGTTTGGAATCATTGTCTTGTTGGAGGACAAATCTCCATCCCAGTCTCAGGTCTTTTGCAGTCTCCAACAGGTTTTTTTTTTTTTTTTTTTTGAAGAATGATCCTGTATTTGGCTCCATCCATCTTCCCATCGATTTTAACCATCTTCCCTGTCCCTGCTGAAGCAAAGCAGGCCCAAACCATGATGCTGCCACCACCATGTTTGACAGTGGGGATGGTGTGTTCAGGATGATGAGCTGTGTTGCTTTTACGCCAAATATATTGTTTGGCATTGTGTCCAAAAAGTTCGATTTTGGTTTCATCTGACCAGAGCACCTTCTTCCACATGTTTGGTGTGCCTCCTAGGTGGCTTGTGGCAAACTTTAAACAAAACGTTTTATGGATATCTTTGAGAAATGGCTTTCTTCTTGCCACTCTTCCATAAAGGCCAGATTTGCGCAGTGTACGACTGATTGTTGTCTTATGGACAGACTCACCCATCTCAGCTGTAGATCTCTGCAGTTCATCCAGAGTGATCATGGGCCTCTTGGCTGCATCTCTGATCAGTATTCTCCTTGTTTAACATTACATTTTTGATGGACGTCCAGGTCTTGGTAGATTTGCAGTGGTATGATACTCCTTCCATTTCAATATGATCACTTGCACAGTGCTTCTTGGGATGTTTTTAAAGTTTTGGAAATGTTTTTGCAACCAAATCCGGCTTTAAACTTCTCCACAACAGTATCACGGACCTGCCTGTTGTGTTCCTTCGTTTTCATGATGCTATCTGCGGTTTAAACAGAACACAGACTCTCACAGAGCAGGTGCATTTAAACGGAGACTTCATTACACACAGGTGGCTTATATTTATCATCATCAGTCATTTAGGACAACATTGGATCATTCAGAGATCCTCAATGAACTTCTGGAATGAGTTTGGTGAACTGAAAGTAAAGGGACCAAGTAATATTGCACGCCCCAATTTTCAGGGGTTTTTTATATTATTTTTTACAAAAATTTAAAATAAGCAATAAATATCGCTCACCTTCACAATTGTGTACCACTTGATGTTTATTATTCACCATAAAATTTAAATTTTTTATCTTTATGTTTGAAGCCTGAAATGTGGGAAAAGGTTATATATATAATTAATGTGTGTGTATATGTTGTGACAATGTGGGCCCCAAACGTGTGGGAAACCATGCGTCAGGTAGCGGGATTGAGGCACACAGGAACACTTTGTCACTTTAAACAATCTAGGTGATTTATATCTTCATAAACCACGCTGTATAACAGGCCACAGCCACTCTCCCCGCAGGACAACAATGTCTCACTGTCGGTTTCAACCACCGAGTGTCCATACAGTTCATTCTCTGGTATCAGCGTGTCCACATCCTCTTTTCTCAGGGTTACCTGTCAGTCGCTTTGCAGGTTTCTATGTAGGCTCGACCTCCAGGGAGACTCTCTCTCACTGGGCTCACTATCCCGGTCCTCGGACCAGCTCCGTTCGACGGCACCTGCTGTCAGGCCAGAGCCCCAGTAGACTCTGCAACTCCCTGGACTCTCACAGCCCTTTGCTGTCTCAGCATGCACATGATCTCCTGACCATGTGCTTTCAGCAAGATGGCTCCCACCTACTCACAGCATGATTAAAACCCATTAGACACACCCATGTATGGGAGGCATGTGGATGGTCAGTCCCGCCCATCACCTCTGACCATCTCATGAACCCAGCCCTGAATACATACTGCAATCCTCATGGAACTACAAGTCCCAGAGAAACATTCCAGGTTCAGATCGCAGAAGCCCTCCGCCTCTGTGCCACATACCGGCCATTCACAACACATTGCCGGTCGCTACATCACTAAATATATATGTATAATATACATATATATATATATATATATATATATATATATATATATATTATATAGATGTTGTTGTGTTTAGTTACCAAGTGTTTGTGTAGGGCGCTGTACATGTTCTGGGTGTTGTCTGGGTGTGGCAGGGGGTGAGAGCGGTGTTGTTTGTGTGTTGCGTTGTGTGTGTTGCGTTGTTTGTGGAGCGCTGTGTGTCTGTAGCGTTGTGTGTGTGTGTTTTGGTGGGAGGTATGTTTTGTGCAATGTGTGTGTTGTGCGGCATGTGTGTATATTTGTGTGTGCGGTGTTGTCTGTGTGTGTGTGGGTGTCTGTGTAGGGCGGTGTTTGTGGTTCCCAGTGTGTGTGTGGTGTGTTGTGCAGTGCGTGTGTGGCTGTGTGTGTGTGTGTTTTGGGGGGAGGTGTGCACCCCCCATCGTGCTCCATCCCCCATGCTGCACACCCCCCATCGTGCTCCATCCCCCATGCTGCGCACTCCCCTTCGTGCTCCATCCCCCATGCTGCGCACCCCCCATCGTGCTCCATCCCCCATGCTGCGCACCCCCCATCGTGCTCCATCCCCCATGCTGCGCACCCCCATCGTGCTCCATCCCCCATGCTGCGCACTCCCCATTGTGCTCCATCCCCCATGCTGCGCACTCCCCATTGTGCTCCATCCCCCATGCTGCGCACTCCCCATTGTGCTCCATCCCCCATGCTGCGCACTCCCCTTCGTGCTCCATCCCCCATGCTGCGCACTCCCCTTCGTGCTCCATCCCCCATGCTGCGCACTCCCCTTCGTGCTCCATCCCCCATGCTGCGCACTCCCCTTCGTGCTCCATCCCCCATGCTGCGCACTCCCCATTGTGCTCCATCCCCCATGCTGCGCACTCCCCATTGTGCTCCATCCCCCATGCTGCGCACTCCCCATCGTGCTCCATCCCCCATGCTGCGCACTCCCCATCGTGCTCCATCCCCCATGCTGCGCACTCCCCATCGTGCACCATCCCCCATGCTGCGCACTCCCCATCGTGCTCCATCCCCCATGCTGCGCACTCCCCATCGTGCTCCATCCCCCATGCTGCGCACTCCCCATTGTGCTCCATCCCCCATGCTGCGCACTCCCCATTGTGCTCCATCCCCCATGCTGCGCACTCCCCATCGTGCTCCATCCCCCATGCTGCGCACTCCCCATCGTGCTCCATCCCCCATGCTGCGCACTCCCCATCGTGCTCCATCCCCCATGCTGCGCACTCCCCATCGTGCTCCATCCCTATGCTGCGCACTCCCCATCGTGCTCCATCCCCCATGCTGCGCACTCCCCATCGTGCTCCATCCCCCATGCTGCGCACTCCCCATCGTGCTCCATCCCCCATGCTGCGCACTCCCCATCGTGCTCCATCCCCCATGCTGCGCACTCCCCATCGTGCTCCATCCCCCATGCTCCGCACTCCCCATCGTGCTCCATCCCCCATGCTGCGCACTCCCCATCGTGCTCCATCCCCCATGCTGCGCACTCCCCATCGTGCTCCATCCCCCATGCTGCGCACTCCCCATCGTGCTCCATCCCCCATGCTGCGCACTCCCCATCGTGCTCCATCCCCCATGCTGCGCACTCCCCATCGTGCTCCATCCCCCATGCTGCGCACTCCCCATCGTGCTCCATCCCCCATGCTGCGCACTCCCCATCGTGCTCCATCCCCCATGCTGCGCACTCCCCATCGTGCTCCATCCCCCATGCTGCGCACTCCCCATCGTGCTCCATCCCCCATGCTGCGCACTCCCCATCGTGCTCCATCCCCCATGCTGCGCACTCCCCATCGTGCTCCATCCCCCATGTTGCGCACTCCCCATCGTGCTCCATCCTCCATGTTGCGCACTCCCCATCGTGCTGCATCCCCCATGCTGCGCACTCCCCATCGTGCTGCATCCCCCATGCTGCGCACTCCCCATCGTGCTCCATCCCCCATGCTGTGCACCCCCCATCGTGCTCCATCCCTCATGCTGTGCACCCCCCATCGTGCTCCATCCCCCATGCTGTGCACCCCCCATCGTGCTCCATCCCTCATGCTGTGCACCCCCCATCGTGCTCCACAGTCACACTTCAGATAGTATGCACGCACACATCTGATCGCATACACTCACACCCCACTTCTGCCTGTGCCCTCCGGTGTGCGGTCCCAGCAGCTGTGCTGCACGCAGTGCTCCTCTGCCTTCTGCCGACACGCACACATCCGATCGCATACACGCACACACACACACACACTGACGATATCGCACATACGCGCTCACACACTCGCAACATCCGGAGATACCACATGCTTCTGGCCATGTGATCCTCCGGCAGGTCCTGGAAGGTCACTGCACGCACAGTATCACCACCGAGAAGCAAGCGATATCACGGGATGATGTGAGTGTGTGGATGCGATCTGATGTGTGTGTGTGTGTGTGTGTGTGTGTGTCTGTTCTTATGTGTGTGTTCCGCCGCTGCAGGACCTTGATGCGCTCACCTGGGAGCCGGTGTACGCTGGTAACCATGCTACACAATATTACATGGTTACCAGCGTACCCCGCCCCCCGCTCGCACGGGAGCCCACACCAGCGTACGGCGGCAACCCCAGCAATGCGAGGGTATGTGTCGGCTGGGTTGGCGGCGTACGCTGATGTGGGCTCCCGGGGGTACAGCACTCATGGCGGCGTACGATGATGTGGGCTCCCGGGGGTACAGAACTCACCTGGGGGTCGGGGCTCAGTGTCGTTTCGAGGAATGCGTGCAGGGGGCGGGGCCAGAGTGAGTGTGCAATGCGTGAGGGGGGCGGGGCGTGGCCGAGTTGCCAATGCATGCAGGGGGCCGGGGCGAGAGGCCAATCCGTGTGGGGGGCGGAGCCGAGGCGAGGCGAGCGGCCAATCTGCTGTTTGTCACCGTAAGGACACAATTTTGGAGCAAGACAGACAGACAGAATAAGGCAATTATATATAGAGATATTTATATATTTATAATATTGGTGTGTGTATATGTCACCACAAAAACAAACATACACTAATGAAGTGCTAGAAATAGATGCTTCAGAAATAAACCTGCCAGCATTTCCTGGAGTGTCTTCCTTTGGCAAAACTCACCAAATATATCATTGTCTAAAAGAAGCAGTGTTCATGTGTAATTAAACTGTTGGAGCGGACTTTACAATGCTTCCTTTTCAGTGTTCTATTGAAGAACTTTGAAATGTACAGTTATTTTTCTTTTTTACACTTTAGAATAACAAATCGTAAACCTACACCTAACAATTTTTGTTGCCTTCTCTCTTTTTCTTTCTCCCCGAAGGTCTTTTATTTTGTTTTTTTTCCCTTTTAAGTACTTTTTATTCATTAACCAACCATAATGGACAAACAGAACTTTGATATTGATTTAACCTTTACCGTTGTGCTACTTTTTACTATCTGTTCTTTTTTTTTTCTTCCAACTTTTTTTTATATTTTTATAATAGACTGGAATTAAAATGAGGAAACTTCGGGAAAAGTGTGATTTGATTCAGGAAGGAGGAAGATTAACTGACTCTGCTATAGACAAACGCATGGATTTTCATTTTAATGCCATACTGGATGTTGTTTCAGAATGGAGGAAAGATAAGAGTCAGCATCAAGATGCCCCACTTGGAGGTATCCCACATACACATTCTCAGAGCACGTGTTTTTTGTTTTTATTTGTTTTAAAGCACCACTCCAGTGGCGTTTTTTTTTTTTTTTTTTTAAATTTCACGCTGGAGTGGTGCTTCTAATAAAAGTCCTCTGCCCCTAGTCTTATACTCACCTTTTGACATCTACTGTTGTCAGTGCTGCTTCTGTAGTTTGACCAGTTTTTCATGGAGTGAGCCAGAGGTCACAACTCAATAAATCTATGAGTGTGATGCCAAAATAGGTGAAAATGCCGAAGGGCAAATATAAGACCGAAGCCAGAGACCTGAAGTTAAAAACACAACTCCAGCACTGAAGAAATAAACCAAAACTCTGGAGTGGTGCTTTAATATGCCGCAAAGCAGAAGAACGCAATGAACTATAACCAGATGGGTAGGAAATCTAGTGGTTACATATACAAAACACAAGTCCTTTTATTCCAGACTAGGATAATATACATGAAGCAGAAAAGTATAAAGCACTCCAAGGAGAATTAAAATGCCAGGACTGATTATCGGTGAATATAAGGTTCACAATAATTCAGGCTTGGATGAGGGAAGGGGAATACAGAACACATATAACAAAGAAGGAACATATCAAGAAGAATTATTTTTTTCTTCGGCGCTCTATTGGGAGACCCAGACGATTGGGTGTATAGCTACTGCCTCCGGAGGCCACACAAAGCATTACACTAAAAAGTGTAAGGCCCCTCCCCTTCTGGCTATACACCCCCAGTGGGATCACTGGCTCACCAGTTTTCTGCTTTGTGCGAAGGAGGTCAGACATCCACGCATAGCTCCACTGTTTAGTCAGCAGTAGCTGCTGACTATATCGGATGGAAGAAAAGAGGGCCCATATAGGGCCCCCAGCATGCTCCCTTCTCACCCCGCTTGTGGTTTGTAAGGTTGAGGTACCTATTGCTGGTACGGCGGCTGGAGCCCACATGCTGTTTTCCTTCCACATCCCCCTGAGGGGCTCTGAGGAAGTGGGATCTTACCGGCCCCAAAGCCCTGAGGCCGGGCTCCATCCACAGACCCATTGAACCTGCTGGATACGGAGCTGGGTACCGTTCAGGGACATGGCCCTGCACCATTCAGGTACTCTGTGTCCCCGTACACACAGGCACAGCACACTCCAGACTTGCTGGGTGTGCTAGTGCGCCGGGGACAGTAAAGGGTTACAGTCACTGCAGCCTAGCTGAGTGACTTTATGTATGGGGAACTACCGCGCCGGACGCTCCGGGAGCGGCGGCGCGGCTGGGACTTGTAGTGCGCCGGGGACTTAGCGCCGACCGCGCTTTTACGGCGGCGGCGCTTATAAATCCAGTCCCCGGCTTTTGCGGCCTAGCTCCGCTTCGTTCCCGCCCCCACCCTGTCAATCAGCAGCGCCGAGGGCTGGAGCCTTATTTACATGCTCCAGCCCTCTCACTGGACACTGTGGGACGCCGGTTTCCCGCTCTGACTTGGGGGCACGCCCACGGCCCGCCCCTACTCACACGAGCTGGAGAAGGACGCCGGCAGCCATTCCTGCAGTCCGAGCTGAGAGATCGGACTCTGGGCAACCAGGCACAGGACTAGGGCGACCACACACCCGCTTATAGGCGAGCGGTAAGCGGCACCTGAAGTGCTGACCCCACTAAATACCGCAGTTGTCCATTTGTATTTTTATGCTTATACTGCATAGGTCGCTATTTTTGGCTATATGCCCTCTTAGATGGCGACACATCAGCAGCAGGAAAGCGGGGGTGCTAAGGCACAGGCTTTCTATGCTGCTTGTATTGCAGGTACTGAAGTGTTCATGTGTATTTATGCTTGTATGCTATACACTGCACTGTACGGTCGCTAGTCTGGGCTATTTTCGCCTAGAATGACTAGACTACAGCAGCAGAAAAGCAGGGGTGCTGAGGCACAGGTTTTTTCTATGCTGCTTGTATTGCAGGGGTTGCAGTGTTCATTTGTACTTATGCTTGTATGCTATACATTGCACTGTATGGTCGATATTCTGGCCTATATTCCCCTAGATGGCTAGTCTACAGCAGCAGAAAAGCAGGGGTGCCAAGGCACAGGCTTTCTATGCTGCTTGTATTGCATGTGCTGCAGTGTTCATTTGTACTTTATGCTTGTATGTTATACATTGCATTGTACGGTCGCCATTCTTGGCTCTATGTCTTAGATGGCTAGTCGGCAGCAGCATATAAGCAACACAGGCTTTCGATGCTGTTTTTACTGCATGTGACACTGTTCCACGGCACTGAACCCCATTGTGTGCAATGCTCCCCTGGAGCACTTGGTCAGCCGGGGTCTCTACTAGACGTGGCCAAAGGAACCACCTGTCAACCCTGTCCAAGGACAGGGATGGAGTTGCATTGGGATAGAGACTTGCAGTCCGGACAGGCCATGGGCAAATCATTGCTCCCTGGCCACCCTCATTGGGAATAAAATCGGTTCCCCGGGGGGGGTCCCAGGAGGCTCTCTGTATGATGAGGCAGACGTAGCTCATCAGGACTTTGATCCTGACAACGCTCTCAATCCGGATACACCGGATGGTGACGCCATAAGAATGATCCTATAGCGTCCATCAATGGAATGTTGGATCTTTCTCCCTCAGCTCCCCCAGCGGAAGAGTCAGCTTCACAGCAGGAGAAGTCCCATTTCAGTAGCTCAAACGTATTTTGAGTTTTTTTCTGGCCACGCTGACTTCAGAGAAGCAGTCCAGGAACACCACGCTTACCAGATAAGCGTTTTCCCCAAACGTATTAAGGATACACGTTATCCTTTTCCCCCTGACGTGGTCAAGCGCGGGACCCAGGGTCCAAAGGTGGATTCTCCAATCTCCAGGCTTGCGGCTAGAGCTATAGTTGCAGTGGAGATGGGACTTCACTTAAAGATGCCAGACAGATAGACTGTGGTTGAAATCTGTCTATGAGGCTATCGGCGTGTCGGTTGCTCCGGCATTTACAGCCGTATGGGCACCCTAAGCTTTTCAGCTGTCCTTGCACAGCTGGTCTTGAGCATATGTACATTTGTGCCGCAGGGGCGTCCGTATCCTCGCAATGTCTGCATTGCGACTTACCCTATTAATGCTGTCCTGGAAGGACAGTCGAGGTTTCGGTCCTTCCCAAGCTCGGGCAGGTCCCAATTGTCCTCGTCCAAAAGAGCTGAAAATCCTCAGAGGGGCTCAGTTTCCGGGGGCTCAATCACGCCCAAGGAAGGCAGCCGGAGGAACCGCTACCAAGGCGGTCTCCTCATGACTCTCAGCTCTCTCATCTCTCCGCATCCGCGGTTGATGGCAGACTCGCTCGCCTTTGGCGACATTTAGCTGCCACAGGTCACAGACCGGTGGGTGAGGGACATTGTGCCCACGTGCACAGGACAGAGTTCTGTTCTCGTCCTCCGACTCGATTCTTCAGAACGTCCCCACCTCCCCACCGAGCCGATGCTCTTCTGCAGGCAGAAGGAGTGGTAATCCCTGTTCCTCTTCAGGAACAAGACACGGTTTTCCTCCAATCTGGTTGTGGTGCCAAAAAAGGATGGCTCTTTCCGTTCCGTTCTGGACCTAAAACTGCTCAACAAGCACGTGGAGGCCAGGCGGTTCCGGATGAAACCCTCCGCTCCGTCATTGCCTCAATGTCTCAAGGATATTTCCTAGCATCAATAGACATCAAAGATGCTTATCTCCACGTGCCGATTGCTACAGAGCACCAATGTTTTCTACGTTTCGTGATGGGAGACGACCATCTTCAGTTCGTAGCTCTGCCATTCGGTCTGGCGACAACCCCACGGGTGTTCACCAAGGTCATGGCGGCAGTGGTAGCAGTCTTGCACTCACAGGGACACTCTGTGATCCCTTACTTGGACGATCTACTTGTCAAGGCACCCTCTCAAGAGGCATGCCAATTCAGCCTGAATGTTGCGCTGGAGACTCTCCAGACGTTCGGGTGGATCATCGACTTCTCAAAGTCAAACCTGTCACCGACCCAATCACTAACGTCTCTTGGTATGGAGTTTCATACTCTCTCAGCGATAGTGAAGCTTCCGCTGGACAAGCAGCGGTCACTACAGACTGGGGTGCAGACTCTCCGTCAAGGTCAGTCGCACTCCTTAAGACGCCTCATGCACTTCCTCGGGAAGATGATGGAGGCGGTTCCGTTTGCGCAGTTTCATCTGCGTCCTCTTATTGGGACATTCTCCGCCAATGGGACGGGAAGTCAACATCCCTGAACAGGAAAGTCTCCTTTTCACAGAAGGACTCTCTGCAATGGTGGCTTCTTCCCACCTCATTATCACAGGGAAGATCCTTCCTACCACCGTCTTGGGCGGTAGTCACGACAGGCGCGAGTCTGTCAGGGTGGGGAGCAGTTTTTTCTCCACCACAGGGCTCAGGGTACGTGGACTCAGCAGGAGTCCACCCTTCAGATCCATGTTCTGGAAATCAGAGCAGTGTATCTTGCCCTACTAGCCTTCCAGCAGTGGCTGGAAGGAAAGCAGATCCGAATTCAGTCGGACAACTCCACAGCGGTGGCATACATCAATCACCAAGGAGGGACACGCAGTCGGCAAGCCTTCCAGGAAGTCCGGCGGATTCTGACGTGGGTTGAAGCCACGGCCTCCACCGTATCCGCAGTTCACATCCCCGGCGTAGAAAACTGGGAAGCAGACTTCCTCAGCCGCCAGGGCATGGACGCAGGGGAATGGTCCCTTCGCCCGGACGTGTTTCAGGAAATCTGTAGCTGCTGGGGAAGGCCGGACGTCGACCTAATGGCGTCCAGGCACAACAACAAGGTCCCAACCTTCATAGCACGGTCTCGCGATCACAGAACTCTGGCGGTAGACGCCTTAGTGCAAGATTGGTCGCAGTTCCGGCTCCCTTATGTGTTTCCACCTCTGGCACTCTTGCCCAGAGTGCTACGCAAGATCAGATCCGACTGCAGCCGCGTCATACTCGTCGCCCCAGACTGGCCAAGGAGGGCGTGGTATCCGGATCTGTGGCATCTCACGGTCGGCCAACCGTCGGCACTACCAGACCGACCAGACTTACTGTCCCAAGGGCCGTTTTTCCATCGGAATTCTGTGGCCCTGAACCTGACTGTGTGGCCATTGAGTCCTGGATCCTAGGGTCTTCAGGATTATCCCAAGGGGTCGTTGCCACCATGAGACAGGCTAGGAAGCCCACGTCCGCTAAGATCTACCACAGAACGTGGAGGATATTCTTATCCTGGTGCTCTGCTCAGGGAGTGTCTCCCTGGCCTTTTGCATTGCCTACCTTTTTTTCTTTCCTGCAATCTGGGTTAGAAAAAGGTTTGTCGCTCGGCTCCCTTAAAGGGCAAGTCTCGGCGCTATCCGTCTTTTTTTCAAAAGCGTCTAGCACGACTTCCTAAGGTGCGCACGTTCCTGCAGGGGGTTTGTCATATTGTACCCCCGTACAAGCGGCCGTTAGATCCATGGGATCTGAACAGGGTACTAGTTGCCCTCCAGAAGCCGCCCTTCGAGCCTCTGAGGGAGGTTTCACTTTCTAGACTATCACAGAAAGTGGCTTTTCTGGTAGCGATCACATCTCTTCGGAGAGTGTCTGAGCTAGCAGCGCTGTCATCCAAGGCTCCTTTCCTGGTCTTCCACCAGGACAAGGTAGTGCTGCGCCCCATTCAGGAGTTTCTCCCGAAGGTGGTATCCTCTTTTCATCTTAATCAGGATATCTCTTTGCCTTCGTTTTATCCTCATGCAGTTCATCGGTATGAGAAGGATTTACATTTGTTAGATCTGGTGAGAGCACTCAGAATCTACATTTCCCGCACGGCGCCCTTGCGCCGTTCGGATGCACTCTTTGTCCTTGTCGCTGGTAAGCGCAAAGGGTCGCAGGCTTCTAAGGCCACCCTGGCTCGATGGATCAAAGAACCAATTCTTGAAGCCTACCGTTCTGCTGGGCTTCCGGTTCCATCAGGGCTGAAGGCCCATTCTACCAGAGCCGTGGGTGCATCCTGGGCATTACGACACCAGGCTACGGCTCAACAGGTGTGCCAGGCAGCTACCTGGTCGAGTCTGCACACTTTCACCAAACATTATCAGGTGCATACCTATGCTTCGGCGGACGCCAGCCTAGGTAGAAGAGTCCTGCAGGCGGCAGTTGCCTCCATATAGGGGAGGGCTGTCTTGCAGCTCTAACATGAGGTATTTCTTTACCCACCCAGGGACAGCTTTTGGACGTCCCAATCGTCTGGGTCTCCCAATAGAGCGCCGAAGAAGAAGGGAATTTTGTTACTTACCGTAAATTCCTTTTCTTCTAGCTCTTATTGGGAGACCCAGCACCCGCCCTGTTGTCCTTCGGGATTTTTGGGTTTTTTTCGGGTACACATGTTGTTCATGTTGAACGGTTTTTCAGTTCTCCGATGTTACTCGGAGTGAATTTGTTTAACCAAGTTATTGGCTTTCCTCCTTCTTGCTTTTGCACTAAAACTGGTGAGCCAGTGATCCCACTGGGGGTGTATAGCCAGAAGGGGAGGGGCCTTACACTTTTTAGTGTAATGCTTTGTGTGGCCTCCGGAGGCAGTAGCTATACACCCAATCGTCTGGGTCTCCCAATAAGAGCTAGAAGAAAAGGAATTTACGGTAAGTAACAAAATTCCCTTCTTTTCACGGGTTAGGAGACTATCCACCCAAAGACCCCAGACCTTTTGAAATGTAGCTGGACAGGCCCCAAACTGAAGGATAGCTTTTTCATATGAAATAGTAGTGTTAGCAAGGGATGTGGTTCTGTCAGCCATCCAATGGAGATGGCTAAGTACAAGGTTTCCCTGAGAATAAATTGAGTATGATGTTGCTTTTGTTCTTGGCTTAACAACCCATCCCAAACAATGTCAGTTTAGGTTTACACAATATATGGATTCACAATAGAGAGGACAGCACCCAAAAGAGGATATTGGATGATGGGGGGTGGATGGTGCACAAGACTATATATCATTTGTCTAAAGTAGACAGACATTTAGAGAATGGCAACGATGGCATTCTGAAGAAGGGGTCCTTGCACATCTTGTGTAGATGAACAGGAATCAGATAGGTACTGTAGGTTTGATATGTAATATAAAGCTTATAGTTAATTGCTCGTGAGCCCATAAGATATGAAAGAACCACAGACAATTTGGGGATCTCCTTCTCACTTCCACTGGCATGGAGGAAGAACCAACACGAGATGTGTATAGAGAGCAGAGATCATGCCTTTAGGGCCCTGGGAGCTACGGATATCAGTGAGGGAGTGCTGTGAACTCTGAGCATGCTTTTGGGTGGTATCTGCTTTTATTGGGAACTAATGGAATTAGTTGATATTTGTAATTCCAAACTTATGGCCGCTTACACTTCCTCTTTACACCTTTTAATCTTCTGCATCTCGATTTTCTTGCTATCTTTGCTGTGAATATACTTCTCTTGGAGAATTAATAACCTGTATATGTGAGGATACTGATATTAATCTTGTAATGACTGTACTCATGTTTTTACAGATAAGATACAGGAGATCTACAAGACTTTTCTTCAAGAATCTGGAATTCAGTTTAAAGGACTGGAGGAAAAAGTTTTACAGTTTCACCTCAGCAACCTAGAATATGCCTGTGGAAGTAATCTACATAATGCAAGTATCTGCAATGGGACATAAATATGGTGTTTAGCCCGAATGCAGTATTTATCCATGCATTTTTGCCGAAAATATCTGCGTTTGTTAATAACGCTTTATTATTTCACGTTTTGTTGGAATTTTATTATGCAATATGACTGATGCAGCTATGTCCTAGGCCCAGTACAGTGTGTAGAGGGAAGACTACATCGTAGGGTTCGGCTGGCCATATATGTGCGGTTTCTATTCAGTGTTCAGATATTTCTCTTTTAGCGCCCTATATACATATGTTTGTTAAAGAATAAGACTTTTTTTTTCTTTTTTTTTGTTTTTTTTTGTTTTTTTGTTTACTGCCTTTTAGGTATCGGCTCGTTCTTGGGATCACAATGAATTCTTTGCTCAGTTTGCTGGAGATCACACAATGTTAACTTCCGGTTATTCAACAATCACTGACAAAATGGCAGAAGGACTACATATTCAATTGAAGTCACCTGTAAGTGTAAAGAATATTATTCTTTTTGCAAAACTGTTTCTAGTTAAGTTGTTTGTCCCCTCTTCTCCACTGAAAATAAATTCCAGAGTAGGAGATCAGGCTCAGTACCCAGTAGCAGGTGGCTGCTGTGTTCCACTTCGTATATTGCTTACACATGGCCATTATGTGAGCAGGCAAGGGAGTTGCATGTGGAACACCCACCCGACTTGTATTGATTACACATCTTCTGAATACGTCATCGATTTGTTTAGTCCTAAAGTTGAGCGACAAGCTTCTGTCTGCCCTGGTCCTGCAACCAATTCTGTCCTCCATAGTGGCCGAATCCAGGGCAGGCACTTACTAGAATGCGCGTTGTGGTGACATCATGTGAGGTTGACGTTTTGACATCCTAGGCCTAACTGGGCATAATAAAAACGCATATTGCACCGCGAGGTTATAAGCTCATGATGTCTAGTAAGTGCAAGAAATACCAAAATGTCTGGTGCAGAATTAAAGACTGCTTGGGTCCATGTAAGGATGGGATTGGATACTGGACTAGGACGGCTAGAATACTGTACAGTTTTACACCACTCTTTTTAAGTATTGTAGTTTTTTGTTTAAATTTTTTGTAGACCATTCTCCAAAATCCACATTAAACACCTTGTGAACATCGCTTTTCTGTGTACTAGGGAAGAAGCTGGGAAGGTCAAGTGTTGCTTCTCCAAGTAATCCAGTGCTGATGGATTCAGTTTGGCAGCACCAATTATAAATTTGGGTATATTAAGTCAAATAAAAGAAAAGATTTGTTTGTGAGCTGATGAATCTTTGTAATGTACAATTAATGAGCACAGTAAGCATTAGCCATACATTTGGACATGTTCTTGTGACAATCTGCTGCATATCATGCTTGTGTTGTCTCTGACACAGGTGAAACGCATTGATTACAGAGGACAAGAAATCTCTTTAACAACAACAGATGGAAAATTATACAGTGCACAAAAGGTAGATTTTGCTTCCAATCATTTTTAATTGGTGGTCTAAAGAGGATCGCTATGTAATTACAGTTCTGTAACGTCTTTCTTGGAACACTGCGTTGTACTGTTAATTTCTTTTTCGCTCCTAATTGGGAGACCCAGACAGTGGGTGTATAGCTACTGCCTCTGGAGGCCGCACAAAGAACTACACTTAAAAGTGTAAGGCCCCTCCCCTTCTGGCTATACACCCTCCCGTAGGAGTACGGATTCCTCAGTTTTAGCTTTGTGCGCAGGAGGTCAGACACGCACGCATAGCTCCATTGTTTTTAGTCAGCAGCAGCTGCTGACTATGTCGGATGGAAGAAAAGAGGGCCCATACAGGGCTCCCAGCATGCTCCCTTCTCACCCCACTGTATGTCGGAGGTGTTTGTAAGGTTGAGGTACCCATTGCGGGTACGGCGGCAGGAGCCCACATGCTGATTCCTTCCCCATCCCTTTTTACAGGGCTCTGGGTGAAGTGGGATTTACTGGTCTCCAGGCACTGAGACCGTGCTCCATCTACAGCCCCTGGAGAAGATGCTGGATGGAGCGGAGTACATCAGGGACATGGCCCTGCTTCCTCAAGGTACTCTGTGTCCCCGTGCATTTGGCGCTCACACCGCAGCATGCTGGGTGTTGTAGTGCGCCGGGGACATCAGCGCTGCGGCGCTTGTGCCATGGCCTCATTCAGCTTCGCTGAAGCAGGCACACTTCTGGGAATCGGTCGCGCCGGCCGCTGGGACTGCGGCGCGGCTGGCACTTGTGGTGCGCCGGGGACTTCAGCGCGGGCCGCGCTTTTACGGCGGCCGCGCTGATAACTCGAGTCCCCGGCTTTTGCGGCCTGCTTCCGTTCGTTCCCGCCCCCAGACCTGCCAGTCAGGAGAGGGGCGGGACGCTGGTCAGTGCATCAGCGCCGAGGGCTGGAGTCGTTTTTACATACTCCAGCCCTCACAATCGGCACAGAGGGGACACTGTTTCCCGCACTTTTGTTTAGGAACTCCCACGGACCGCCCCTCTCCACAGACGCCGGCAGCCATTCCTGCTGACACGCTGAGCTGCAGAGGGGAGCCGGGGAGACCCAGACAAGGAATTCCGCGCCTCTTACCCGCTATTCAGCGGGCGGTAAGCAGCCCTCAGGGCTCACCCCCTCTTGTGCCAGTAGTATTCTTAGTATTTTGTTTCTACAAATACTTTGTATTGCATAGCGCTGGTCGCCCTTTGGCTATAGACTCTCTCACATTGCAGAGAGCCAGCAGCATGTCGTCCGTAAAACGCAAGGGTGCCAAGGCACAGACATTATATGCTTCCTGCACCGCATGTGGGACTTTTCTACCGGCAGGCTCCACGGACCCCCATTGTGTGCAGTGCTCGGCCCCTGCGGCGCTTACACAGTCGGGACCTCTGCTGGACGTGACCCAGGGTGTACCACCTGTGAATGTTGTCCAGGTGACAGGAACTGAGTTTGCAGCTTTTGCTGACAGAATGTCTCTCACTATGTCACAAATTCTTGACACATTGCGAGCTAGGCCTGTACTTCAGGCCACGGACACTGTGCAATCATTGCCCCCTGGTCCACCTCAGCTGAATTACCTCCAAGCTCCGGGACGGGCACATACACCTCAGGGTGAAGACTCTGACTCGGACGATGGCCCCGGGCAGCCTAAGCGGGCTCGCTATGACGGGCCTTCACATTCATCTCAATGGTCAGGATCCCAGCGAGATGAATCTATGGGTGATGAGGCGGACGTAACTGATCAGGATTCTGATCCTGGGACCGCTCTCAATCTAGATACACCAGATGGTGACGCCATAGTTAATGATCTTATATTTAACATCAATAAGATGTTAAATATTTCCCCACCAGCTCCTCTTGTAGAGGAGTCAGCTTCGCAGCACGAGAGAATCCATTTCAGATACCCTAAGCGTACATTAAGCACTTTTCTGGACCACGCTGACTTTAGAGACGCAATCCAGAAACCCCACGCTTATCCTGAAAGGCGTTTTTCTAAACGGCTTAAAGATACACGCTATCCTTTTCCCCCTGAGGTGGTCAAGGGTTGGACCCAGTGTCCAAAAGTGGATCCTCCAATTTCCAGGCTTGCAGCTAGATCCTTGGTTGCAGTTGAAGATGGAGCGGCACTTAAAGATGCCACTGACAGGCAGATGGAGCTCTGGCTGAAATCCATCTATGAAGCGATTGGAGCGTCGTTAGCGCCATCTTTTGCGGCCGTATGGGCACTCCAAGCTATCTCAGCCGGGCTTGCGCAAGTCGACTCAGTCACACGTGCATTTGCCCCGCAGGTAGCACCATTGACCTCGCAAATGGCGGCATTCGCGTCGTACGCGATTAATGCTGTTCTTGACGCTACAAGCCGCACGGCAGTGGCGTCAGCCAACTCCGTTGTTTTGCGTAGGGCCCTGTGGTTAAGACATTGGAAAGCAGATTCTCATTCCAAGAAGTGCTTAACCAATTTGCCTTTTTCTCGTGACCGATTGTTTGGAGAGCGTTTGGATGAAATCATCAAACACTCCAAGGGTAAGGACTCATCCTTACCGCAACACAGACAAAACAAACCCCAACAGAGGAAGGGTCAGTCTGGTTATCGGTCCTTTCGAGGACCGGGCAGGTCCCAATTCGCCTCGTCAAAAAAGACTCAAAAAGACCAGAGACGCTCAGATTCTTGGAGGTCTCAGTCACGCCCAAAAAGGACAGCCGGAGGAACCGTTGCCAAGACGGCGTCCTCCTGACTTGCAGTCTCCGATTCCCACACCCGCTGTCGGTGGGAGGCTTTCCCACTTTGGCGACATTTGGCTGTCACGCGTCAAAGACCGTTGGGTGAGGGATATTCTGTCTCACGGGTACAGGATAGAGTTCAGTTCTCGTCCGCCAACTCGTTTCTTCAGAACTTCTCCACCACCAGACCGAGCCGATGCTCTGTTGCAGGCGGTGGCCGCTCTAAAGGCGGAAGGAGTGGTGACCTCCGTCCCTCTTCAGGAACAAGGTCACGGTTTTTACTCCAATCTGTTTGTGGTCCCAAAAAAGGACGGATCGTATCGACCCGTCCTGGATCTAAAGTTGCTCAACAGACACGTAAAAGTCAGGAGGTTCCGGATGGAATCCCTACGCTCCGTCATAGCCTCAATGTCTCAAGGAGATTTTCTAGCATCAATAGATATCAAAGATGCGTATCTCCACGTGCCGATTGCACCAGAGCATCAGCGTTTCCTACGCTTCGTCATACACGACGAACACCTGCAGTTCGTAGCGTTACCTTTCGGTCTGGCAACAGCCCCCCGGGTCTTCACCAAAGTCATGGCAGCAGTAGTAGCTGTTCTGCACTCGCAGGGTCACTCGGTCATCCCGTATCTAGACGACCTGCTTATAAAGGCACCCTCTCAAGAGGCATGCCAGCACAGTCTGAAGGTGGCACTAGACACTCTCCAGAGTTTCGGGTGGATTATCAACTTTCCAAAGTCTCATCTAACCCCGACCCAATCTCTGACTTATCTTGGCATGGAGTTTCATACTCTCTCAGCGATAGTGAAGCTTCCACTGGACAAGCAGTGCTCGCTACGGACTGGAGTGCAATCTCTCCTTCAGAGCCAGTCGCACTCACTGAGGCGCCTCATGCATTTCCTAGGAAAGATGGTAGCAGCAATGGAGGCAGTCCCGTTCGCGCAGTTTCATCTGCGCCCTCTACAATGGGACATTCTACGCCAATGGGATGGGAAATCGACGTCCCTCGACAGGACTGTCTCCCTCTCTCAGACTGCCAAGGACTCTCTGCGTTGGTGGCTTCTCCCCACCTCATTGTCACAGGGAAAGTCGTTCCTTCCCCCGTCCTGGGCAGTGGTCACGACGGATGCGAGCCTATCAGGGTGGGGAGCGGTGTTTCTCCACCACAGGGCTCAGGGGACGTGGACTCAGGAAGAGTCCACCCTGCAGATCAATGTTCTGGAAATCAGAGCAATCTATCTTGCCCTGCGAGCCTTCCAACAATGGCTGGAAGGCAAGCAGATTCGGATCCAGTCGGACAATTCCACGGCGGTGGCGTACATCAACCACCAAGGGGGAACACGCAGTCGCCAAGCTTTTCAAGAAGTCCAGCGGATTTTGACGTGGGTGGAAAGCAGAGCGTCCACCATATCCGCAGTTCACATCCCAGGCGTGGAAAACTGGGAAGCAGACTTTCTCAGTCGCCAGGGCATGGACGCAGGAGAATGGTCCCTTCACCCGGACGTGTTTCAGCAGATCTGTTGCCGCTGGGGGACGCCGGACGTCGATCTGATGGCGTCACGGCACAACAACAAGGTCCCAGTTTTCATGGCACGGTCTCACGATCACCGAGCACTGGCGGCAGACGCCTTGGTTCAGGATTGGTCGCAATTCCGACTCCCCTATGTGTTCCCACCTCTAGCATTGTTACCCAGAGTTCTCCGGAAAATCAGGTCCGACTGCCATCGAGCCATACTCGTCGCTCCAGATTGGCCAAGAAGGTCGTGGTACCCGGATCTGTGGCATCTCACGGTAGGCCAACCGTGGACACTACCAGACCGTCCAGATTTGCTGTCTCAAGGGCCGTTTTTCCATCTGAATTCTGCGGCCCTGAACCTGACTGTGTGGCCATTGAGTCCTGGATCCTAGCGGCCTCAGGTTTATCTCATGAAGTTGTTGCCACAATGAGACAGGCTAGAAAACCATCCTCAGCTAAGATCTATCACAGGACGTGGAAGATATTCTTAGCGTGGTGCTTGGCTCAAGGGTTTTCTCCCTGGCCATTTGCATTGCCAATTTTTCTTTCCTTCCTGCAGTCTGGGTTGGAAAAAGGTTTGTCGCTTAGCTCTCTTAAAGGTCAAGTCTCCGCGCTATCCGTATTCTTTCAGAAGCGCTTGGCACGGCTTTCTAAAGTACGCACGTTTCTCCAAGGAGTTTCTCATATCGTTCCTCCTTACAGACGGCCATTGGAACCCTGGGATTTGAACAAGGTTCTCATTGCTCTCCAGAAGCCGCCTTTCGAGCCTTTGAAAGAGGTTTCCCTTTCTCGGCTTTCACAAAAGGTAGTTTTTCTTGTGGCGGTCACGTCTCTTCGAAGAGTGTCCGAGCTAGCGGCGTTATCTTGCAAATCTCCCTTCCTGGTGTTTCACCAAGACAAGGTAGTACTGCGTCCAATTCCAGAGTTTTCTCCCAAGGTGGTTTCTTCCTTTCATCTCAATCAGGATATCACTTTGCCATCTTTGTGTCCGCATCCAGTTCACCAATTTGAAAAGGGTTTACATCTGTTGGACCTGGTGAGAGCACTCAGGATTTACATTTCTCGCACGGCGTCTCTACGCCGTTCTGATGCGCTCTTTGTCCTAGTCGCTGGTCAGCATAAGGGATCGCAAGCTTCCAAATCCACCCTGGCGCGGTGGATCAAGGAACCAATTCTTCACACATACCGTTCTGCTGGGCTTCCGATTCCATCTGGACTGAAGGCCCATTCTACCAGAGCCGTGGGTGCGTCCTGGGCATTGCGGCATCAGGCTACGGCTCAGCAAGTGTGCCAGGCGGCTACCTGGTCGAGTCTGCACACGTTTACCAAACACTATCAAGTGCATACCTACGCTTCGGCAGATGCCAGCCTAGGTAGACAGGTCCTTCAGGCGGCGGTGGCCCACCTGTAGGAAGAGGCTGTCTGACAGCCCGTTCATGTGGTATCTTTTTACCCACCCAGGGACTGCTTTTGGACGTCCCACTGTCTGGGTCTCCCAATTAGGAGCGAAAAAGAAGGGAATTTTGTTTACTTACCGTAAATTCCTTTTCTTCTAGCTCCAATTGGGAGACCCAGCACCCGCCCTATTTGTTCTTAGGGTTTCGTTTTTCGGGTGCACATGTTGTTCATGTTGTTTCTTAAGTTCTCCGATCTTGTTATCGGATTGAATTTGTTTTTGAAACTGTTATTGGCTTTCCTCCTTCTTGCTTTGGTACTAAAACTGAGGAATCCGTACTCCTACGGGAGGGTGTATAGCCAGAAGGGGAGGGGCCTTACACTTTTAAGTGTAGTTCTTTGTGCGGCCTCCAGAGGCAGTAGCTATACACCCACTGTCTGGGTCTCCCAATTGGAGCTAGAAGAAAAGGAATTTACGGTAAGTAAACAAAATTCCCTTCACCTCTATTCCTTCTAGAAATGTAATTGGAATAGAAAATGGTCAAGTTATGTACTCCAAAATTATACACAGACAATCTCATCAAGGAAAAATGCTATGAGTATTAGATATGTGCGACATAAAAGTGTCCTGATTGTGCCAAAGGCATAAAATATGAATTTGGCATTACTGTTCCCATTCCTACCAGCAGATAGTTACCATGTAGTTTGTAGAGCACTAACACTATGCAAATGAAACTCAAAAAAGATTGCACAATTTTTATTTTTCTACTTAACCATACCCAATTCTGTCTTACTGTAAATAAGTATTCTAATGCACTATATTTACCCTTAAATACTACAATTAACTATCTCATTAGTCCCTGACAACCCCTGTTAAGATAATATAGTTAGATATATTGTGTTTCTCAGAACTAGAAAAACCTCAAGCCCCAAAATTGGTTTCCTCAAATAGTTAATGCAAAATTAAAAGTTTAATTTTTGCGGGGTTTTTTTTTTTTTTTTTTTTTTTTTTTTTTTACAGTAATAATTGTAGGTCTCACTTTTAGCCTAAAAAGCATCTGAATGACTTAAAATTAACTTTTTATTTTATCCAAATGACCTGTTTGTGCAGGTTCTGGTCACAGCTCCTCTTGCTCTACTTCAGAGAAATGTTATTCACTTTAATCCTCCTCTACCAGAGAAAAAGATTAAAGCCATAAATTGCCTTGGAGCTGGAATTATTGAGAAGGTAGGTTGTGTTTTTATTTAAAATAAGTACCGTATTTTCCGTAGTATAAGACGACTGGCGTATAAGACGACCCCCAACTTTTCCAGTTAAAATATAGAGTTTGGGATATACCGTATATACTAGAGTATAAGCAGAGGCCCCTATTTTACCACAAAAAAACTGGGAAACCTTATTGACTTGAGTATAAGCCTTGGGTGGGAAACTTCTGGAGCAGCTATTGGAAAATTTCAAAAGAAAAAAATAGATCCCAATAAAATGTAATGTGCCCATCCTTGTCCCCCCTTGTAGTAATATGCCCATCCTTGTGCCCCTTCCATGGACCCTCTAGTAATGTCCCCTTTCTTTAGTAATGTCCTCTGCAGTTATGTGCCCATTGTTTGTTTAGTATTGTCCTCCTACTGGTCACCATCTTGTCCTCTATTATGCTGTTGTTTACACACAATAAAAATTATTCTCACCTGTCCTTCGTCCCCACGGTGTCTTCAGCTGCTTCTTGCAGACCGCAGGCACATAGACCTCTCGGTGATCTCGTCCGGTGCACGGAGCCGTCGCTGCAGGCTGCCATCATGGCTTTTTACTTCAGTTGAATGCGTTACGGCAGCTGTGCCGGAAAGCATTCAGCTGCTGTAAAGCGCTGAAAGCAGCAGCGTCTCCGTTCACTGGACGTGATCATCAAGGGGTACTTCTTTCAGACAGCAAGCACATAGACTCCTCCATGATCGCGTCCAATACACAGGGCCGCCGCTGCTGTCAGCGCTTTACTGCAGTTGAAAGCTTTGTGCCGCCACCGTAAAGCATTCAACTGCAGTAAAGCCATGACTGCAGACAGCAGCCCGGACGCGATCACGGAGGGGTCTTTGTGCCTGAGAGGCAGAGAAGGAGGTAATAGGATACAAGGGCAGGCCAGAGGGATGCGCTACCACTCCGATAGTTTTGGACACAGGGAGGGCTAATTTTACGCCCAATAAGACGACACCCATTGTATAAGATGACTCCCGACTTTTGAGAAGATTCTCATGGGTTGACAAGTCTTGTTATATGTCGAAAAATGCGGCACCCATCTTGGGGGGGGGGGGGGGGGTGTTAGGATCGCTTGCTTTGTGTAATTATGGCTTTCAAGGTTTATGGGCACCGCAGTGGTCCTGCACATTGTTCTAGCTTGTGCATTCTTACTTAGCCTATAATAGTTTCTTTGTGTTTGAGTACCTAGCATGTTTAATGGGGGCTTAGAACCTGGTTAGTTTTATTTATTATGATTTTAGAGACAAATCCATGAAAAGGGATAGTCCCATGATGTTTTTTTTTTTTGCTTCCATAACGTCAGCCACATAAGGGTGGTCCAGCTTCTGGCATCCCCACTGTTGCTGAGAACACGGTGCGCTTTAGTTGTCGGCTGGAGAACAAGACAGTCCTACCCTGACCCTCTCCATAGCATTGATTTAGGGGTGTCATAAATGGCTAAATGGTCTCCTCCTCAGCAGCCCTTCTCACTGTGTTCGCAAGAGACGCAAAAGATGCTACATTTTTTTCAAATAAATTAATGACTCTTTCTGGCTGTTTTCTATATGTGCTGTAGTCTTTGGAAGTTATTTACAATAAATAGATCTGACTTTAGTGCATACTAAGTGCACATGTGAAATGGCCCAGTGTGTGTCTCTAAACCCTTTTTTTTTTTTTTTTTTCCCAGATTGCTTTGCAATTTCCTCATAGATTTTGGGATAGTAAGATTCATGAAGCTGATTTCTTTGGTCACATTCCCCCAGACTCTAGTAAACGTGGTTTGTTTGGCGTGTTTTACGATATGGATCCACAGGTATCTGTAATCTTTGTTACATGAATTTACATAATTTGTAAATCCAGCTATGGGAACTTTCCGTGTAGATGAGCCGATCGCTTTGCTTGACCCCAGGTCACTGTACAGGTGAGTGCTCTCTGGCTGTGGACAAGAGATGCGCAAATGTCTGTACCTTTTTTGGAATCTTGATCTCCGCTTATGATTTGCAGGATTGGTGCATCATAACTTGTGCACTGCATGGATGGCTTTACAACAATCTGGCAAATCATATGCCACGCTAGGGAACCTGGAAGCTCATAAAATTCACACAGTTACAGTCCATGGTCAGAGCAGTGACCTGGACCATGGACCAGGTTTGTGGAAAGCAATCGCTCATCTTTTTTAGAAACCCAGTGATCCCTAACGCAGTTGTTTGGTTTTTTTTGCATTCTTTGTTTTTATAAAGAAAAAAAAAACTTTTACCTTTTTGGTCCAGCATTGAGTTGCCGCCACTGCTGTTTGTATTTTCTACAGCGCTGGCATCACTTTGAGCAGTGCTGAGTGGTTTGTGCCATTTACTTAGACAGAGCCACTGAGCTCAGTTATTGGCTGCAGCGCTGTCGACGTAATGTCATTGCAGCATACAATAGCAGCAGCGACTTGGTGCTGGGCCTTGTGAAGGTGAGTAAAATACAATTTTATTTTATTTTTTTTTAAAACAAACAGTGCGTCAAGACAAGGATTTTCTGAAAACCAAAAACCCGCTTTAACTTTTTGTATGAGTATCTCATGTCTGGTGACCTTTTGCGTGGTTGTGTGAAGTTAAAGGAAAGGTGTCGTCAATTTTTTTTTTTTTTAATAACGGAAAAAATATAAAGTATTAATGTTGACATAATATTTGTTTTTGAATTAAGAAAAATAAAAAATGTAAAAGTTTGATATTTTCCACTCAAACACTAGTGGGAGCAGCTGCTGATATCCTGCTGTAGAGCTACTGTAGAACTAGCTCACATTACAAATGCAGTAAAAGTGGGTGGAATCTGCTCTCCTGTGTATATCACACCCCTCCCAATCTAGGCGTTTCCGAAAAGATAAGGGAAGATGAAGTTTAGGATCACAGTGCGGAACCATTTTGTTGGGGATTGGAAAGTGATCCTAATATGTCTAGTGTGTCACCAAGGACAGCTGCTTAGTGCTCCACGGTCTCCCTATGCCCCGCTCAGTGACTGTCTCCGAACGCCTCACTGTATCTCACGCCCCATATACTGTGCTGCCGGCCAGGATCGGAGGTCCGAGGTGACATGCAGCGAAGAGGTATGATCTGTAGTGCAGTGCCGCTCAGGCTACAGATGTCGCGCCGCAATCACCGCTTCCAGCCACCTTAGACCTGCGACCCCAGCAGCTTGTCCTGCTAGCGATCACAGTACAGAGAAGGCCCGAGGTGAGCACACGCAGAGGGAGGTGGTGGGGGGGTAAATGGTAAATGGCAGAGTGTGGCTGGGGGGGGGGGTGACTGGCAGAGTGGGGAGCAGCTCGGCGGGTAACAGGGGGAAAGTGCAGCACACAGCATACGCTGTGAGCTGCACAAAGATGGTGGTGATATCCTCCCTCTGCTGTGATCTGGACAGCCCAGGGGGCATCTCCAGATCACAGCAAGGAGCTTTCCTGTATTATGTATAGGGTCGGAGTCTGTCTATCAGACCCAATGCTCTGGGGGCTGCCATAAAGGAGGTGAGTAATGTCGTTACACACAGCAAATCCATGATGGCAGCGCCCAGTGCTTCAGTAAAACTAGCATTAAATGAAAACTAAATAAACAGTGTATTTAATTTTGTATTAATACCTGATTTCATAATCACTATTATTAATACAAAAATAAAAAAATGGGAGACCTTACCTTTTTTTAAATCTGCAATCTGAAAATACCTATTATATCAATGGTCTTCTCTATTATTTGGATTCTGGGTGACTCTTAATTGTAAAAAGAAATGGTTGGATTAATAGCAGTATTTAGGGGAATTGCTTGCATGCAATTTCATGCTTTACATAACTGCAGCAGAGCATATGGTATCCATATGTAAATACTCAAACAATGGAATTGAGTAATGTAGTAGTGAAACCTAAAGAAAAAAATAATAAATATTGTATTGCATTTTTTTCGAGTTGTATTCTCACTTGATTTTATGCTGTAGGGTAAACATGCCATCCTGATGTCTGTCATTACTGGAGATGCTGTGAATTTCATTAAAGACATGGATGACAAGCAGGTGGTGAAGCAATGTATGGTGGTTCTCAGGGAGCTGTTTAAAGAGCAGGTGAACATAATACTACTTAATATGTAAATTGAAAAGTCAGCTCTCACGTATATGGACATGACATAAAAAGCCTGTAAATACCATCCACTTTTCTGGAACCTATGATCATGCACCTATAAGGAGTGCTTATGAATTACTACATTACACTTTTTTAATGAAAGACGATTCGTAGTGTTATTGGATCAGTCTGTAAGGTGCCTTAGATATCAGCCAGCCTTACTTGTTTTGTCCAGGATATCTATCCCACATAGACTTGCACACTGAGCCAATATGCTCATGTCCTGAATATAGAGAAGGCAAACCGGTGGTCGGCATCTCTGGTGATAGCTTACCTCACATAGGAACAAAAGGCTCAGGCGTTGTAATTCATCATGCCCCAACCCTCTGCTCTGTCCCCTACATCTGTTGTAAGAGTTGTGAGGCTTCCATACACATTCAATGGTCATCCTGTATCGCTGAAAACAGTCTCTTCCTTCTAGTGATGTATCGGTTGAGACCGATCCGACAAAGAGCCTGCTCACCATTGAGAGCCACTAAATTCTCTTAATGGCTCTCACTGGGTATAAAATTGGGGCGTTCAGCAGATTAAATCCCGCCCACTCAACAAATTAATTGGCCAGTTGCAAGTGGGTAGGGTTTTGACAGTGAGTGGGCGGGGTTTCAGTCACATTAACACCAGCTTAAATATGAGTTCACCTAGGGTGAAAACATATATTTAATAGGGATACATTTAGGAGCCGAAAGATCCGGCTTTTCTTTATCGTTCCTATGGGAGACCCAGACATGGAGTGTATAGCTTCTGCCTCCGGAGGACACACAAAGTACTACACTCAAAAGTGTAGCTCCTCCCTCTGAGCCTATACACCCCCTGGTGAACCAGATCTAGCCAGTTCATTGCTTTGTGTTCAGGAGGCATACATCCACACATGCATTCTCATCTGATTTTTCATTTTTGGAAAGCATTTGAAGAAAAGCGGGTCCAAGTCTGGACCCCCGGCATGTCCCTTCTCACCCCACTGTGTCGGCGGTGCTGTTAAGGTTGATTCCAAGGCTGGAGCCTTACATGCCGCGCTCCTTCACCATCCCTCGGGCTCTGGCTTGAAGTGGGAGCCAGCACGGTTCTCCTTGCTTTGCAGGAGACCGGTCTCCATCCGCAGCCCTTCAGGATCCTGCTGGACGGAGCACTCATCCCCAGGGACTTGGAACCCTGCGTCTCAGCAAGCTAAGTACCTGAGACGTTTATATTCGGGGGGTCCCGGTACTTTATTATGGTGGGAGAGTGTGCTGTGTAACTTTTGTGACATTTCCGACCGGTTCTCTGGCTGTCGCCTGAGAACCGCGCCGATGGTGCCTGCGCGCCGGCCGCATCACTTAAATTTAGGCCCCGGCTTCGCCGGAGGCCTACTTTCGATTTCACTGCCCTCACATGTCAATCATGCAGAGGGACAGTGCGGCTCCGCCCAGCGGCCGTTCGGCACAGGGGAGGGACACTCCTCTCTGAGTACATGTCCCCTCCCCTGTAAATCTCCTTGGCCCTCGAGATCCCGCTCTCAGAGCAGGTCCCGCCCCCTCTCCTCGCTCCGGCGCCATTTTCTCAGCGTTTTTCTCTGGATCAGCGCTGGCTGCAGCATCCCTGCTAAGCTGCTTGGGGGTCCGGGCTGTGGGATCTGGAGGGCACACAAACGGTCTGGTAAGCCACAACCTCCGGTTGTGGACCTTCTTATATACTCTCTGGGGGTCATTCTGGCTCAGAGCCCCCACTTCAGCAGCATCTCTCACACGAGGAGCAAGGCTGTACTCAATATGCACTGCATGTAAGCTCGTGCTGCCTGAACCGAGCACCTATCCACATTGTGATGCCTGCTCTAACCTGACAATGCCTCAGCCTGGAATCGCACCCACAGTGGTCCCTCCGGCTGCTTCGGCTCCGGTGGCTGAACCTCCGGCTTGGGTAGAATCCTTCTCTAGGTCAATCTCCCAGTCTTTTGCCGACTCCATGGGACAGCTGTCCCGGACTTTGCTGAACATGCATCAGCCCCCTTCACAGGGCGCCTCTGCTGCTAGGGCTCTCTCAGCGGAGCTCACAGAGGATTCTTCATCTGGTCCCAGACCCCGTCCTCCTAAAAGGAGACGCAGGGCCCCCTCTCCTTCCTCGTCCCGCGGCTCTGATTCAAGAGCTGACTCGCAGGACGAGGAGGATGCCTTTACTGGGGGCTCGGAGGCTACCTCCATGTGCCCCATTGATCTGTCCGAAAGTGACTCCATGTTAGTGATTTGATTGCATCCATTAATTCTGTACTGGACCTCAATCCGCCAGTATCAGAGGAGCAACCCTCTCTGGCAGAAAAGCACCAGTTTACCTTGCCTAAGAGGACAAGGAGTGTGTTCTTTAACCACTCCAGTTTTCAGGCCACTGTGACCAAGCCTAGGGCCTGTCCTGACAAACGCTTCCCAAAGCGTGGTTCTGATGACCGTTTTCCCTTTCCACCTGAGGTGGTCAAGGAGTGGGCTCATTCACCAAAGGTAGACCCTCCGGTGTCTAGACTCTCAGCCCGGACCGTTGTATCAGTGGCTGATGGCATGTCTCTTAAGGATTCCACTGACCGCCAGGTTGACCTTCTGGCCAAATCTGTATATGAGGTGGCTGGGGCCTCTTTCTCCCCATCTTTTGCAGCAGTGTGGGCTCTCAAAGCCATCTCTGCTTCTCTAGAGGAGATGCATTCCCTCACCAGGGAATCTATGCCCGAAATGGTTGCCTTAACTTCCCAAGCTTCAGCTTTTTCATCCTATGGCATGTCTGCCATGCTGGAGGCTTCTCACCGCACTGCGGTGGCTTCGGCTAATTCCCTCGCTATCCGCAGGATCTTGTGGCTTCGAGAGTGGAAGCTAGATGCTTCTTCAAAGAAGTACCTTGCTGGACTCCCTTTTGCTGGATCCAGGCTATTCGGTGAACAACTGGATGAAATTATTAAGGAAGCTACTGGCGGGAAGAGTACTTCCATGCCACAAACTAAAACCAGGAAACCTGCCCAGGGTAGGAACCAGTCGAGGTTTCATTCCTTTCGTTCCTCCAACTGGTTATCCTCTAAGCCCTCGGCCTCGTCCACTAACTCAGCCAAGGACCAAAAACCCAACTGGCGCACAAAGGCGCGTCCACAAAAGACCGCAGGAGCTGCTGCCACGAAGGCAGCCTCCTCTTGACTATCTGGCCGCGTCAGCAACGTCCTTAGTCGGTGGCAGGCTCTCCCACTTTGGCGACGTGTGGTTTCAACACGTCTCCGATCAGTGGGTGCGGGATATCATCTCCCACGGCTACAGGATAGAATTCTCTTCCAGCCGGCAAAACAGATTTTTTCTCTCAACTCCCCCCTGCTCCAAGGCCGCCGCCTTCTCTCAGGCCGTGGCATCCTTGCAGGCCAACGGAGTAATTGTACAGGCTCCTGCCCGGGAACGGTTCAGAGGTTTCTACTCAAATCTCTTCCTAGTCCCCAAAAAGGACGGTTCCTTCCGGCCCATCCTGGATCTCAAGCTTCTCAACAAGCATGTTCAGGTGAGGCATTTTCGCATGGAGTCTCTGCGATCAGTCATTGCCTCAATGACCCAAGGAGATTTCCTGGCATCCATCGACATCAGAGATGCCTATCTGCATGTGCCAATTGCAGTTTCACACCAGCGTTGGCTACGTTTTGCAACCGGAGAGGAACATTTCCAATTCGTGGCTCTCCCCTTCGGGTTAGCCACCGCCCCTCGAGTATTCACCAAGGTCATGGCAGCAGTGGTTGCGGTTCTGCACCTCCAGGGGTTGGCAGTGATTCCTTACCTGGACGACCTTCTAGTCAAGGCTTCATCCAGCGCAGACTGTCAGCGGAGTGTCTCGCTCACTCTCGCCACTCTAGCCCAATTCGGGTGGCTTGTCAATCTGCCCAAATCCACTCTGACTCCGACCCAGAGGCTCACGTACCTAGGAATGCAGTTCGAGACTCTGCCGGCACTTGTGAAGCTGCCCTTAGTCAAACAGCAGTCCCTCCACCTGGCGGTGCGCTCTCTGCTGAGGCCCCACCGTCATTCCATCAGGCACCTGATGCAGGTGCTGGGTCAGATGGTGGCGTCAATGGAGGCTGTTCCCTTTGCCCAGTTCCATCTGCGTCCTCTGCAGCTGGACATTCTCCGCTGTTGGGACAAGCGGACTTCCTCCTTGCACAGGCTAGTGGCTCTGTCGCCACAGACCAGGGGCTCCCTTCAGTGGTGGCTTCGGCCCCTCTCTGTCTCAGGGACGCTCCTTCCTGGCCCCGTCTTGGGTGATCCTCACCACGGATGCCAGTCTATCCGGCTGGGGAGCGGTATGTCTCCACCACCGAGCACAGGGCACTTGGACTCCGTCCGAATCAGCCCTCTTGATCAATGTGCTGGAAACCAGAGCTGTGCTTCTAGCTCTCCTAGCCTTTCACCACCTTTTGGCGGGCAAGCACATCCGAGTCCAGTCAGACAACGCGACAGCAGTTGCCTACATCAATCACCAAGGCGGGACACGCAGCCGCCTGACAATGTTGGAGGTACAACGCATCCTTCAATGGACGGAGGACTCCAAGTCCACAATATCCGCAGTCCACATCCCAGGCGTGGAAAACTGGGAGGCAGATTATCTCAGCCGTCAAACCGTGGACAGTGGCGAGTGGTCCCTGCATCCGGCAGTGTTTCGGTCAATCTGCCGCAAGTGGGGCAGTCCGGAAGTGGATCTAATGGCATCCCGTCACAACAAGGTTCCGATTTACGTGGCTCGCTCCCACGATCCTCAGGCCTTCGCAGCGGACGCTCTGGTTCAAGACTGGTCCCAGTTTCGTCTGTTCTACGTGTTTCCCCCTCTAGCTCTCTTGCCCAGAGTCCTGCGCAAGATCAGAATGGAGGGCCGTCGGGTCATCCTCATTGCTCCGGACTGGCCCAGGTGAGCTTGGTACCCAGACCTGCTCCATCTGTCCGTAGAGGTGCCGTAGCATCTTCCGGACTGTCCAGACCTTCTCTCACAAGGTCCGTTTTTCCGCCAGAATTCTGCGGCTCTCAGATTGACGGCGTGGCTCTTGAGTCCTGGATCTTGACTGCTTCTGGTATTCCTCCTGAAGTCATTTCCACTATGACTCGGGCACGGAAGTCTTCCTCGGCCAGAATCTATCACAGGACTTGGAAAATGTTCCTGTCCTGGTGTCGCTCTTCCGGCCATCCTCCTTGGCCTTTTCCTTGCCGACCCTTCTGTCCTTTCTACAGTCCGGTCTGCAGCTAGGACTGTCCCTCAATTCTCTCAAGGGACAAGTCTCGGCTCTGTCAGTGCTGTTCCAGCGGCGTATCGCCCGGCTGGCTCAGGTCCGCACCTTCATGCAGGGCGCGTCTCACATCATTCCGCCTTACCGGCGGCCCTTGGATCCCTGGGACCTCAATTTGGTCCTCACGGCCTTGCAGAAACCCCCCTTTGAGCCTCTTAGGGAGGTTTCTTTGTCTCGTCTTTCACAGAAAGTGGTCTTTCTAGTGGCCATAACTTCCCTCAGGAGAGTCTCTGATTTGGCTGCGCTTTCTACGGAGTCACCTTTTTTGGTTTTTCATCAAGACAAGGTGGTTCTCCGTCCGACTCCGGACTTTCTCCCTAAGGTGGTTTCTCCTTTCCACCTTAACCAGGACATTACCCTGCCTTCCTTTTGTCCGGCTCCTGTTCATCGCTTTGAAAAAGCGTTGCATACTCTGGATCTGGTGCGGGCGCTCCGGATCTATGTGTCTCGCACCGCTGCTCTTAGGCGGTGCACCTCTCTTTTTGTGCTAACCACAGGTCGGCGTAAGGGCCTCTCTGCTTCTAAGCCGACCTTAGCCCGTTGGATTAGGTCGACCATTTCCGATGCCTACCAGTGTTCTCAGGTGCCTCCCCCGCCGGGGATCAAGGCACACTCGACCAGAGCTGTCGGTGCCTCTTGGACTTTCAGGCACCAGGCTACAGCTCAGCAGGTCTGTCAGGCTGCCACTTGGACTAGCCTGCATACCTTTTCAAAGCACTACCAAGTGCATGCTCATGCTTCGGCAGATGCGAGCTTGGGCAGACGCATCCTTCAGGCGGCTGTCGCCCATTTGTGAAGTTAGGCTCTGCCTACTTCTCAGTTTTTTTGTTTATTCCCACCCATGGACTGCTTTGAGACGTCCCAATGTCTGGGTCTCCCATAGGAACGATAAAGAAAAAGAGAATTTTGTTAACTTACCGTAAATTCTTTTTCTTATAGTTCCGTATTGGGAGACCCAGCACCCTCCCTGTTGCCAGTTTCTTGTTCCGCGTGTTATCACCGGCTGTTGTCGTGGACAGAGTCTCCGGTTGTTCCGGTTCTTGCTCTGTTTTTACTTGTGGGTGGCTATTCTCCTTCAGCTTTTGCACTAAACTGGCTAGATCTGGTTCTCCAGGGGGTGTATAGGCTCAGAGGGAGGAGCTACACTTTTTAGTGTAGTACTTTGGGTGTATAGCTTCTGCCTCCGGAGGACACACAAAGTACTACACTAAAAAGTGTAGCTCCTCCCTCTGAGCCTATACACCCCCTGGAGAACCAGATCTAGCCAGTTTAGTGCAAAAGCTGAAGGAGAATAGCCACCCACAAGTAAAAACAGAGCAAGAACCGGAACAACCGGAGACTCTGTCCACGAAAACAGCCGGTGATAACACGCGGAACAAGAAACTGCCAACAGGCAACAGGGAGGGTGCTGGGTCTCCCAATACGGAACTATAAGAAAAAGAATTTACGGTAAGTAAACAAAATTCTCTTTTTTTTGATGAACGGAGCCATGTGAGCCGGATCACCAAAAAGAGCTGGACTGCTCATCACTACTGTCTTCTCCTGCTGCTTCACCTACAAAATGATTTTTATGTAACCACTTATTGCTGTGATTGCAAACAAAATGCTGTGATTTGTTTGCAAAGCCATGGCAAAACACCTATTTTGCATCTTCCATATGATATGTTGGAGGCAAGAAAAATGCAAAAGTGTGACCGTCTTAAGACTGGTAAAGTGCATCTACAAAATGGAAGGTCTTGTGGATGGTTCCTGGTATTCAATGGTTACAACTTAACGAGAATGGTAAAAGGAGGACAACAGATGAGCTAGCAATAGGGTTATAGCCCTAGCCGCCAAGGCTCATTGATGTGCAAGTTGAACTTGATACTGGGTTTAATCTTTTTAAACGAGTAAGACGCACATGTAACATCAACAGGAGTACTAATCCAAAGACGGGTTGCAGATGCTGCCAGATAAGAGGTGGTACTCCCTCTCCCCCTGTTGTGGCTGATGTCATGGGACGGGGGAACAAATGTGCAAAAAACTGGAATTACTGCCAACTGTAACATATGTAAACACGTTTACATAGGTATCGCTGTTGGTTTTCAACATTGTGGCATGCATACCTTTTATAACCAGTGTAAGGCCATGTGCCCACGGGACGCTGGTACCTGCGGATATATTCGCAGGTACGGCCGCATGTTTCCCGCAGCTGCCCGCCGGCAGCCGCAGCTATTTTTAGCTGCGAGTTTCCAGCGGAATAGCTGCGGGAAACATGCGGAGATTCACGCGATTTTACCTGCGGACGTCCCGGCCTCTATCTCCATAGCGGAGGGCTGGGATCTCCGCAAGTAAATCCGCATGAATAATTGACATGCAGTTAGGTGCGGCTGAGGGATCTCCGCAGGAGATTCCGCAGCCGCACTTTCCGCAGCGTGGACACAGACACTCCCCATGTCCTATAGGGTAACATGGGGAGTGCCTGTACATGCTAGAACCTGCGGATTTATCTGGAAAATCCAGAAAAATCCGCAGGTTTTCCGTGGCAAACTCCGCAGCAAAAAGCTCCCGTGGGCACATGGCCTAAGATTGGAGGCAGCCTGCACAGCTGAACACTTGTTTGCTAGCCTTTCACTCTTGAATAGAGATTTTATTAACATTGGAAGATTAACGGTGTAAACCTCTTTCCTGATGCAGAATGTACCATCCCCAGTGAAATACTTTGTAACTCGGTGGTCTAAAGACCCTTGGGCACAGATGGCTTACAGTTTTGTCAAGACTGGAGGCAGTGGAGAGGCTTATGACATTCTAGCTGAAGATATTCAAGGAAAAATATTTTTTGCAGGCGAGGTAAGAAATCAAATATTTATAGAGGAGTTCTTCTGCTTGACTTCAAAAGACTAGAAATGTCAAACGAAAAAAAGAACTGAATTGGCAGTACCAGTCAACATAAAGCTTCTTTTTTTTTCCATTAAATCTGAATTTTGTTGCAAAAATGTAAAACCAAATAATGTTTGTTTTTTATAAAAAAAAAAAAAACTAACTATATATTTTTTTAGCAACTTCCATGCTTACTAGTATACAGCAGTGGTTGGCTAAGCCACACCTCTCTTCAGTCAGCGCTCTGCAGCTCTTAGCACTCTGCACTTAAAGGGTTATTCCCATCTCCAAGATCCTATCCCAATATGTAGTAGTTGTAATTATATTAGAAAATACCTCCAACTAGAAGTGTAGTATAGGTCTGATTCGCCATTTTGCTTACCTCATGTGCAGGGCGTTGCAGCTTAGGTACCCATAGTTATGATCACTCATCTAGTGACAGTTAGTTGCTCGTGGTCGTAACCACCTAAGCTACTGTAATGCCCTGCACATAAGGTAAGAGACATAGCTATATTAGGAGAACTATACTACATTTCTTATTGGTGGTATTTGCTAATAATATGATTTATTATTATTATTATTATTATTATTATTATTATTATTATTATTATTATGTCTACTACATATTGAGATAGGATCTTGGAGATGGGAATAAGCCTTTAATGTAAATGTCTGTATGTGAATATTGAGCTTTCCTAAGTCGCTTGCATGGCAGTGCCAGAGTTTCTTTTTAGCACCTATTGAATTGACTGATGGCAAAAGAGTGGTGTGTTTTTACAGCTGCTGTTTCATTATGTTGGCACAATGGTTGGCATTGTTTCTTTGCAGCGCTGGGATCCTGGGTTTAACCTCTTAAGAACGAAGCCAGTTTTGTACTTAATGCCCAGGCCATATTTTGTAATTTTGACCAGTGTCACTTTATAATGTTAGAACTCTGGAACGCTTCAATGGATCCCGGTGATTCTGAGATTGTTTGTTTGTTTTTTTCGTGGCATATTGGGCTTCATGTTAGAGGTAAATTTAGGATGATATTTTTTTTATTTTATTTGTGGATAAATCTGAAATTTGTCAAAAAAATTTAAACTTTTAATTTTTATGCCCATAAACCAGAGAGTTATGTCACCCAAAATAGTTAATAAATAACATTTCCCACTTGTCTACTTTACATCAGCGCAATTTTTGAAACAACATTTTTTGGGGTTAGGAAGTTAAAAGGGTTCAAAGTTCATCAGCAATTTCCCATTTTTTTTCAACAAAATTTTACAAAACCATTTTTTTGGGGACCACATCACATTTGAAGTGACTTTGAGAGGCCTAAGTGACAGAAAATACCCAAAAGTGACCCCACTCTAAAATCTGCACCCCTCAAGGTACTCAGTCACATCAAAGAAGTTTATTAACCCTTCAGGTGCTTCACAGGAACTAAAGTAATGTGGAATGAAAAAAAATAAAAATTAACATTTTACCTAAAAATGTTGCTTTAGCACTAAATTTCTTACTTATTCAAGAGGGAACATCAAAAATTGGACCTCACACTTTGTTACCCACTTTCTTATGAGCGCGCCGATACCCCACATGTGTATAGAAAGTCAACTCTGGCACTCAAAGAACATGAAAAAATAGAGAGATGTTGATGCTTTTGATTCCAATTTTATTCATGCAAAGGTATATTGAAAAAAAATATGAGGTTTCGGCCATACAGTCAGGCCTTTATCAAATTAAATGATCACTGAGAAAACAAAAAGATACAACAATAAGTACAAAATGTTATTTTCACATACATGTAAATCCACTTTTCACAGTGCATGAGACAAAAATTGGCAAATATTCGTTTCCAAAAAACAATGAAAATAAAAGAAATAAATTAAACCTAGGTACACGTTTTGGTGTGAACAATCAATAGTCCAGAGGTTGAGAGCTATTAGTCCTTATTTGACCAAAGTAGAAAGTTTTTATAATGCAAAACAATACATACCACAGGGAACGTATATGATGCTAGAATGGTGAAAATATGTCCACATGTGTTGGCAATGGACATTAGTAATCAACCTAAGGTAAAGAACAAAGTCGTCTGAGACAAATACATATATTCCATATGCATGAGGAGAAACAGGGACCGATGGGTGTAAGATGTAAAACAGAGGATATAAGTCTAAAGGTTTCTGGTGAAATTACCTTTGCTATTGTCTATAGGGTACATCTCTTGTAGACACAACGTTCATTTGAATGCTGTAGCGTAAGGCCCACTAAATGGCATGAAATACAAGGGAAACAAACTGTTATACCGGAACATCCCCCAGAGGGGGTCATCCCAAAGAGATATCTAGCTCTTGTGACTCCATATGGAATAACATATTGAAAAGGGGATATAGGTATATGTATGAGATTACCTTTACTATTATCTATGGATTGAGTCTCTCATGGACATAACGTTCATTGGATTGCTGTAGTATGGGACCCACTGAATTGCGTGAAACACAAAGAAAACAGAGCATATCACCCTGAGACATCTATAGGGGGGGGAGACAAACCAATATGCATAACCCTTGTCACTCACCACAATACGTATCAAGATCAATGTTATGTACTAAAAGATTAAGACTCCCAAGTCCTTGAAACTATGACATACAGTTGGGTCCAGAAATATTTGGACAGTGACACAAGTTTTGTTATTTTAGCTGTTTACAAAAACATGTTCAGAAATACAATTATATATATAATATGGGCTGAAAGTGCACACTCCCAGCTGCAATATGAGAGTTTTTCACATCCAAATCGGAGAAAGGGTTTAGGAATCATAGCTCTGTAATGCATAGCCTCCTCTTTTTCAAGGGACCAAAAGTAATTGGACAAGGGACTCTAAGGGCTGCAATTAACTCTGAAGGCGTCTCCCTCGTTAACCTGTAATCAATGAAGTAGTTAAAAGGTCTGGGGTTGATTACAGGTGTGTGGTTTTGCATTTGGAAGCTGTTGCTGTGACCAGACAACATGCGGTCTAAGGAACTCTCAATTGAGGTGAAGCAGAACATCCTGAGGCTGAAAAAAAAGAAAAAATCCATCAGAGAGATAGCAGACATGCTTGGAGTAGCAAAATCAACAGTCGGGTATATTCTGAGAAAAAAGGAATTGACTGGTGAGCTTGGGAACTCAAAAAGCCCTGGGCGTCCACGGATGACAACAGTGGTGGATGATCGCCGCATACTTTCTTTGGTGAAGAAGAACCCGTTCCCAACATCAACTGAAGTCCAGAACACTCTCAGTGAAGTAGGTGTATCTGTCTCTAAGTCAACAGTAAAGAGAAGACTCCATGAAAGTAAATACAAAGGGTTCACATCTAGATGCAAACCATTCATCAATTCCAAAAATAGATAGGCCAGAGTTAAATTTGCTGAAAAACACCTCATGAAGCCAGCTCAGTTCTGGAAAAGTATTCTATGGACAGATGAGACAAAGATCAACCTGTACCAGAATGATTGGAAGAAAAAAGTTTGAAGAAGAAAGGGAACGGCACATGATCCAAGGCACACCACATCCTCTGTAAAACATGGTGGAGGCAACGTGATGGCATGGGCATGCATGGCTTTCAATGGCACTGGGTCACTTGTGTTTATTGATGACATAACAGCAGACAAGAGTAGCCGGATGAATTCTGAAGTGTACCAGGATATACTTTCAGCCCAGATTCAGCCAAATGCCGCAAAGTTGGTCGGACGGCGCTTCATAGTACAGATGGACAATGACCCCAAGCATACAGCCAAAGCTACCCAGGAGTTCATGAGTGCAAAAAAGTGGGACATTCTGCAATGGCCAAGTCAATCACCAGATCTTAACCCAATTGAGCATGCATTTCACTTGCTCAAATCCAGACTTAAGACGGAAAGACCCACAAACAAGCAAGACCTGAAGGCTGCGGCTGTAAAGGCCTGGCAAAGCATTAAGAAGGAGGAAACCCAGCGTTTGGTGATGTCCATGGGTTCCAGACTTAAGGCAGTGATTGCCTCCAAAGGATTCGCAACAAAATATTGAAAATACAAATATTTTGTTTGGGTTTGGTTTATTTGTCCAATTACTTTTGACCTCCTAAAATGTGGAGTGTTTGTAAAGAAATAGGTACAATTCCTACAATTTCTATCAGATATTTTTGTTCAAACCTTCAAATTAAACGTTACAATCTGCACTTGAATACTGTTGCAGAGGTTTCATTTCAAATCCAATGTGGTGGCATGCAGAGCCCAACTCGGGAAAATTGTGTCACTGTCCAAATATTTCTGGACCTAACTGTATAGAAAGTTTTCACGTATATTTATGTACTCTATGTTCTGGCAGTGATTATTTCAACATATTGGGGGATATGACACCAACCTTATTCCATTGTTAGAGCTTCTATAGGGTATAAAGACCCTGTGTGTACAGCCCCCCTGCAGGGATCTGTAAGATTATGAAAATCAACTGCTAATTGTATCTACCGTTGGAAGTATGACATAGGTAGGCCTAAGCCCTTGCCCATTACCTGAGTATGCAGAATGCAGTGGTGATTCCCGTGGGGATGGAAAGCTGTGCGTGGGGTAGGAGCCTGTGGAGTCCAGAAGTGCTGGTTCGTGTATGGTGGTCGCCATTTAAAGCTAAACGGGGCACGTGAGCAGGAAGTCCTGCTGGTGAAACGCAGCGCCGCCCGTGGAACGCAGCCGCGCGCATGCGCCGGGGCGGGCACCCCGCATGCGCGCCGGTGGACCACAGACGGCGCAGGCGAGGGAAGGACCGTGCGTTCTATTGGTGGAGCGCACCGCTGCACGTGGAACCAGACACGCGCAAGCGCAGGAGCACCCCCCCGGAGGGGAGGGGCACCCCCGCGCACGCGCGCCGACTGGCCACAGACTACTTAAGTGAGTGAACCGCATCGCCCATGGAGCGCAAGCGCGCGCACACACGCGGGGGAACCCTGTAAGGGGAATCCCGAATGCGCCCGCGCCCCACAGATGGCGCTGGGACGTGGGAGGAGTGGCTCCGTGCATGGCAGACGCGAGCGCGGGCACGGGGCCATAATGATCCCTGCGGCGGCGCGCGCATGCGCACACACACTGGGTATGTGAAATAGGAGAATCCGTGAACGCTGGTAGCATGATGGTGTGATTCCGTGACGACGTTTATTGTGCCTAAAAGAGATGAGAATGATTAGACCAAGTATAAACTTGCAACGATATTAATACATAGCTTTATTATAAGAACCCTATAAGATACCCCACATGTGGTCAGAAACCTTTGTTTGGGCAAATGGGAGGGCTTGGAACGAAAGGGGCAATATTTTAATTTTGGAAAGCAAATTTGGCTGAAACAGATTGCAGGCACCATGTTGCATTTACACATCCCCTAAGGTACCTAAACAGCAGAAACGCCATTTTGGAAACTAGACCCCTTAAGGCTTCTATCTAGGGGTATAGTGAGCATTTTGTATCCACGAGTACTTCACAGAATTTGATAAGCTCAGGTTGCCATATTGAAAATTTTCATTTTTTTTTCCACAAAAATGTTGATTTAGCATCACATTTCTCACTTTTTCAAGAGGCAACAACAAAACGTGGACTTCACAGATTGTTATCCAATTTCTTGTGAGCGCAGGGATAACTCACATGTGGCCAAAAAACCTGTTTGGATAAATGGGAGGGCTTGGAATGGAAGGAGCACCATTTGAATTTTGGAAAAGTTGAAATAAATTGCGCGCACCATGTCACATTAGCAGGGCTTCTTGGGTACTTATACATCAGAAACCCCGCCACAAGTGACCCCATTTTGGAAACTGGACCCCTCAAGGATTTTATTCAGGAGTATAGTAACCATTTTGAATCCACAAGGTACTTCACAAAAATGTTGCTGTAGCAACAATATTCTCCCTGTTAGGCTGTGTGGCCATGATCCAGCGACCCGGCGTCTAGTACACAGTGTCAGCCTTCCTGCAGATATGTGAGTGTTGTCCACTGGAGAACGCAGCTGCCCATGCCCACGATTTGGGTTCAGGCTGCTGTGGACTTTAGCTCTACTCTACCTGCAGAGAACACTCTTGTCTCCGCAGCATAAATTGACATGCTGAGGCTCGGGAAGCTGCACCACAGGTCGGTTTATGCTGCGGAGAAAAGAAGCACAGTGGGCACGGGATTTCTAAAAATCCTTCCTCTGTGCTTCTACTGCACAACGCAGCGTTATGGATGCAGGGAAAACACACCGCGTCCAAAACGCTGCAAACCTTGATTGTGGGCACACAGCGTAAAATGCTACAATGGATGAATGGATAGATGTCAAACATATATAACATCCCACCCCCTGCATATTCTAAGCTGGCGCCCTTTAGTGCCTTTCATGTAGCACTAAAGGGTGCCCATCTTTGTAATTAGCCCCCCCCCCCAAAAATTAAAAAGTAAAATAAATGACGTGGGGTCCCCCCAATTTTTGATAGCCAGCTAGGGTAAAGCAGACAGCTGTAGCCTGCAAACCACAGCTGACAGCTTCATCTTGTGTGGTGATCAATTTGGAGGGCTCCCTAAGCTGTTTTTTTTTTTTTTTTTTTATTTATTTATAAATAAATAATTAAACGTGGGATCCCCCCCATATTAGATCACCAGCAAAGGTGAAGCTGACAGCTGGGGTCTGGTATTCTCAGTGTGGGAAGAGCCATGGTTATTGGACTCTTCCCAGCCTAAAAATAGCAGGCCGCAGCCGCCCCAGAAGTGGCGTATCCATTAGATGCGCCAATCCTGGCGCTGCGCCCCCAACTCATCCCGTTGCCCTGGTGCGGTGGCAAACTGGGTAATATATGGGGTTGATACCAGATGTGTAATGTCACCTGGCATCAAGCCCAGCAATTAGTGATGTCACGGTGTCTATTTGATACCAGACATAACTAATTGACAGTAATAAAAAAATTGACAAAAAAAAAAATTTGAAAAAACACTCCCCAAAACATTCCCTCTTTCACCAATTTATTGAAAAGAAAAAAAAAAACTGGTCCCCTGTAATCCATTTTGGAAGTCCCACGACGATTCTGGACCTTCTAGAATATGGGGACACGCTCAGGGAACGTATCCCCCATTTTCTGGGAGTGCAGACCCTCCACTTGAGGAGAATGGGTGCAAAGAATCTGCACCTACCCTCCCCGGGTCACAGTTGCAGTGTCTGTGCAGCCAGCACAGCTCCACAGCTCACACTGAACACAGGAAGCTGGCTGACAGCCGCTCTTGCGCATGTGACCAGCGTGCACTGTGAAGGAGGGATCGTGGTGGATGAAGGCTGTAAAAGGTACGGGGGACACCGAGGGGAATAGGGGGTGACCTGGCAGGGCCTGGGGAGCAGTTTTCTGTTGCATGTGTCATGGCACATGCGACAGAAATCAGAGGAAATGGGTAAATGCGGCCGGCACGCTGCTGTGCGTGCCGCCATCTTGGATTTTCGGGAGGGGGTTGGGGGTCGGGGGGGCACTTTGGCGACAATGGGGGACCGTGGAGGACACTTATCTCTCATCTGACATGTTTGATCATGCCAGATGGGAGATAAATCATTTTTTACCGGCGCTGTCATTTACTGTAACGTGATCATCAGTATACAGTGTATACCAGTGATCATGTGAGCGGGGACCCGAAAAACCGGCCTGCAATCATGATCTCCAGGGTCTCAGCTACCCCCGGTAGCTGAAACTCCGGAGATTTTCTGACTCTGGGGGGCGTTATACCCTTTTTTCCGACTGCCGTAAAAAAGCGGCGGATCGGAAGAAGTAAGCGGGCTTTACATGCTGCGATATCGGTACAGATATCGCTAGCGTGGGTACCCGCCCCCATCTTTTGTGTGACACGGGCAAATCGCTGCCCGTGCCGCACATCGCCCAGACCCGTCCCACGTACTTACCTGCCAGGCGACGTCACTGTGACCAGCGAACCGCCTCCTTTCTAAGGGGGCGGTTCGTTCAGCATCACAGCTGCGTCACTGAACCGCCGCCCAATAGAAGCGGAGGGGCGGAGATGAGCGGGATGTAACATCCTGCCCACCACCTTCCTTCCGCATAGCGGCCGGGAGGCAGGTAAGGAGAGCTTCCTCGTTCCTGCGGTGTCACACGGAGCGATGTGTGCTGCCGCAGGAACGAGGAACAACTTCCTTACTGCTGCAGTAACGATATTTGAGAATGGACTACCATGTCACCGATGAGCGATTTTGCACGTTTTTGCGACGATGCAAAATCGCTCATAGGTGTCAAACGCAACGGCATCGCTAATGCGGCCGGATGTGCGTCACCAATTCCGTGACCCCCAACGACTTCGCATTAGCGATGTCGTAGCGTGTAAAACCCCCTGTATTCTTATTTACCGCCGTTAAAAGGCGTATCGGCGGTCGTTAAGGGGTTAAATTCCACCAAGGACAACATCTGCAAGGAGTTTGTATGTTCTCCCTGTGTTTGCGTGGGTTTCCTCTGCGTAGTCCGCTTTCCTCCCACACTCCAAAGACATACAGGTAGACTGTGATGATGATGACTGTAAAGAACTGTGGAATTAATGGCGCTATTTAAACAAAGCATAATACATATATAATCTTATTCACATGTAGCTGTAATGCAAAGGTTAATTACTGTATTCAAATGTCCAAAACAAGGAATAAGAAAAATCTGTGAAATATTCCTTTTGTAAATTATACAGCTTTTCCTGATCTAGTGTGTTGAGACGTCATGTGACCTCATCGTCCAGTGACTGTAGACTTTGTGATCCAATGATTAACCTTGGCACTGAAATAGTTGAGGCTCACAAATTTAAAGTGATAGCTATAGGCTCGAAAAGTCCGCGCAGGGCTGTCATAAACTAATCCTATTAAGGGAGATTTGTCTTTTGAGATGAAAATACTAATGTTAGCCTATTGAGGCATATAGTGCGATCCTCATAGCTTTTGATTCTTCTGGGAGACATTCTCTATTTAATTTGCTTTTATAAAATACTTTCTGTCTGGCAATACCAGCTGAGTGCCAAGGCTGGCTCAAAAAGTGAATATCTTCCTTCGAATACAAATTAAAACAAAAGTTAATAAAGATAACAGAAAAAGTGATTAAAAAAAATAAAGATTTTATATATAATATATATATTTTAATTCTCTATTCATCAAATATCTGGTGTTTTTGTCATTTTTACAGGCCACGAATCGACATTTTCCACAGACTGTCACTGGAGCCTACTTAAGTGGGGTGCGAGAAGCAAGCAAAATTGCCGCTTTTTAACGCAAACTTCCCTTTTTCTTTATCCACTCTTTATACGGCTTTCAGGCGAAAAAGTTTGAACTATCTGTATTTCAGAGCAATTATGTTTGTGTCAGGATGTGTTTGGTATCCTCCATGGTCGGAAGCCTGTTTGATCACACTACATTTTTCAGTACAGTTGAAAGGTATACAAACAAACATACTGGTCAGACATCTGACAAAAGGACACTTTTTTTGTGTTGGCGGTTAGAAGAACCAAGAATACGCTAGACCAAGTGCAATGTGAACATCACCTTATCCCTATCATGGTTGTATATTAAAACCGTTAATTAAAAACTAAAACCTGTAAACATACAATCCAAAGTGTCTAAGACGCCTGATAATTGTACACTTAGAAAAAAACTCACAGGTTACTTCTAAGTTATTGTATTGTTTTTTTCTTTTTTTTTTTTGTTGTTGTAAATTTAAGGGGTAGCGCATACCTTCCACTTAATCTAGCTGAAAGATGTAACTGCCCTTTTAGGTACTCTCTCTAAGGCAGTCCTCCAAAGAGAATATAGCTAGGAAGTAAAATATTTAAGATTCTTCTCTATCATGAACATATCCTAGGAAGACCAGATTATCAAACATTGGCCTTATAAGTGCAAGTCGCTAGATTTCGCATACCCTTTAAATGTCTTATAATTTAATTTTGTAGTATCTATATAATTTAAGCTGACAGATTTCATAAGTGTAATTTTATGTTTTTGGGTAACAGAAATGTATATTTTGTAAATACAACTTTTTCATTTACAAATTCCTACTTTTTTTTTATTATTATTAATGTTATAAAAGCAGTTTGTGAACCCTAATTTTACATTTCTGAAGATGGTATCCTAAGTTGGATATATTGGAAAATAAAAAAAAAACATGTTACCATTTTAAGAGTTCGTCTATTTATTAGAAGTCAACATCCATTAACTTACCAATAACCTTCATATGTAAATTCCCAACCATTATAAGGGAATTCCATTATAAAGGTTGCTGATAAGTTAACCGTGCTATGGTGTAGATCAGTGTTACCCAACTCCAGTCCTCAGGAGCAAACAACAGGGCATATTTTCAGGATTTCCTTAGTATTCCAAGGTGATCATTTAATTTCATGCATAGATGACTAAACCAACCCATGTGCAATGCTAAGGAAATCCTGAAAACCTGCACTGTTGGTGGCTCTTGAGGACTGGAGTTGAGGGACACTGGTGTAGATAAATCTCCGGAAATGAAAATCTCCAAGATGCATTACTATTTTTGACATTATTTTGGGTACGGCACCAAAAACCTCTTCGGCACATTAGTAATATCTAGAAACGTATGCTGATGCTAACAAACTTTCTCTTTAAAAGAAACTTAAAAAAAAAAAAATCATCTCACCTTTCCATCATGTACAAGAAATAAGCAGTGCCCATGTCTGTACAGTATAATCCGTTAGCCTGTGGTCCAGTATTCCTGGTGGTAGTGAGGTGTTCTTATAATCCAAACTTTGGTCAATTTAGATCTAGCTTCTGGTAAGAGAGTTTTCTAATTAATTTTTCCACACAATGTAAACTTCCAGTGCCTTATTAAGGGGTGCTGTCATAGGCGAGTGGAAGATTATTTTTACCAATTGCTCGTCTCAAATCCATGACCGCAACCCAATATCTCCCTTGTAAATTCAATGTCATACAAATAAATGCATTTACCAGTTGTTTTCGAGTCAACTTATAGGTGATAGAAATGATTAGCATACAATAAACACATATAAATGTGAAAATAAACTGTCTCTCTATATATAGATATATAGAGAGACAGTTTATTTTCACATTTATAGGTCTGTACATTATATATCTATATCTATATAGATATATATATATATATATATATATAGATAGATAGATAGATATATATATATATATATATATATATATATATATATATATATATATATATATATATATATATATATATATATATATATAATGTACAGACCAAACGTTTGGACACACCTTCTCATTCAAAGAGTTTTCTTTATTTTCATGACTAAAAATTGTAGATTTACATTGAAGACATCAAAACTATGAATGAAAACGTGGAATGAAATACTTAATACTTAAAGTGTGAAACAACTGACAATATGTCTTATATTCTAGGTTCTTCAAAGTAGCGACTTTTTGCTTTGATTACTGCTTTGCACACTCTTGGCATTCTCCTGATGAGCTTCAAGAGGTAGTCATTGGAAATGGTCTTCCAACAGTCTTGAAGGAGTTCCCAGAGATGCTTAGCACTTGTTGGCCCTTTTGCCTTTACTCTGCGGTTCAACTCAGCCCAAACCATCTCGATTGAGTTCAGGGCTGGTGCCTGTGGAGGCCAGGTCATCTGGCGTAGCACCCCATCACCCTCCTTCTTAGTCAAATAGCCCTTACAAAGCCTGGAAGTGTGTTTGGGGTCATTGTCCTGTTGAAAAATAAATGATGGTCCAACTAAACGCAAACCGGATGGAATAGCACGCCGCTGCAAGATGCTGTGGTAGGCATGCTGGTTTAGTATGCCTTCAATTTTGAATAAATCCTCAACAGTGTCACCAGCAAAGCACCCCCACACCATCACACCTCCTCCTCCATGCTTCACGATGGGAACCAGGCATGTAGAGTCCATCCGTTCACCTTTTCTACAAAGACACGGTGGTTGGATCCAAAGAGCTAAAATTTGGACTCATCAGACCAAAGCACATATTTCCACTGGTCTAATGTCCATTCCTTGTGTTCTTTAGCCCAAACAAGTCTCTTCTACTTGTTGCCTGTCCTTAGTAGTGGCTTCCTAGCAGCTATTTTACCATCAAGGCCTGCTGCACAAAGTATCCTCTTAACACAGTTGTTCTAGAGATGAGGTGTGTCCAAACTTTTGATCTGCAGTGTGTGTGTGTGTGTGTGTGTGTGTGTGTATATGTAATATATATATATATACATATGTGTATATGTATGTATAATATAACATTTATTATCAGTGTATATTTGGTAACATCATCGTTATTCAAAACATATCCGTATCATCATTACCACATAAAAAGTGCAGGTATACTTAATTGAATCAATGAAGTGTACAGGTGCTATATAATTATTAGAAATTGTCTCACCTTAACTATGTGAATTTGTCATTTTCTGAATTATTGGAAGACGCCATCCTCTGCATCCACAGAAGAAACACAGTACGCATGCCTAAGCATACAAAATCAATTAAGAGAATCTATACTTTATGCATCTACAGTGCATGTGCGTAACTCACACACATGCAGTATGTATCAGAGGACTGTGCATGCCATATTGGAAGAGGGAAGTCTGCCAATGTAGCAGCACTATTTAAATAGTAAAAGGTGCCGTAAAAAAAGAGTGGCATTGGGTAATTTAATGGCTACAGGCATGATATATCTATAGGACTATGTGGGCACCATCGGAGTTAGTTAAGGTAATAGGATAGCAAAGTAATGGACAGTATAAATCTTTAGGTTCATCTCTAAATTTGTCATAATTAGGGCTGAGGCAATACCCTAATATTCGCCTCGCTGAATATCTGGTCGAATAGTGGTGACATATTCGCCGTTCGCAAATATTCAACACCCAATGTAAGTCTATGGGAAACCAGAATAATTTCACGTTTTGACCTAACGGCGAGCTGTGGTGACTGAGGAAAAGGCAGAAAGAGTACTCTCTCACTCATTACGCCAGACCTGGAGGCTGGAAAACAAGCGCCAGGAAGTCAGAAATGAAACTGAAAGTATCGGAGCAGATGTACATTTATCCGTCGGATACCGAATGGTGCAAATATCCTGTTATCCGTCAGATACTGAATAGTGGTGAATACATTCGCTAATCCCTAGTCATAATACTTCCAAATAAACAGCTTTAAAGGATCTGTCAAAGATTCTGGGACATTATTAAACTTCCAGAAACCTCCTTAAGGTACGTTACCTTGATTAAGGTTACTTGTGTTCTGGACCCAGCATATTTTAGTTTCATCCAAAACGTAGCGTTTTATAGTACAAGTGGATGGGATTAATAAATCTCGTCCACTGTGCTTCTCTTTTCATGCTGCATAAACTGACTTGTGGTGCATTTTTCCAATTAGCGGCATGTTAATTTTTCTTATGGGAACGCTCTGTTTACCGTGTGGATTTTCACCATAGACTTGCATTAAATGTGGAAAATCCACAGGTAAAAGACTGTGATACCAATGTGATATGACTGAAAGAATGTGTGATTAGATAGGAATCAAATCATAATCATAAGATAGGAGTGATCCCAGATATTATTTGATCCATCAATAATTCAGTATCAAAGAAGATGTCCTTTGGATAATATTTCACTAATACCAAGGAATACATGTCACACAGGTTTCTGAAGCAGTTTTGAAGATAAAGGAAGTAACATTTACAGTTCCACTTACAGGAAACTTGTGGTTAGCGTAAAGACAGGTTGAAGGACGTTTGCATATGAAATTTACGGCTCATTGCAATATTTCGCTAACACTATGGCCGACCACAGTTGACCAGTTGACCACTGGCAGGATGTGCAGGAAATGTGCAGGAAGCAAACGGTGCCCCCAGCAGTTTATGGTTAAGTTACATGAACATGACTCAGCTGTCACATGCTGGTGACCGTTTTGACACAACCTACAATGTTTTCCTATAAAAATACACCAGACTCGCTTAATGGTAGGGAAATACCTTCCAGGACATTGAAGTGTACGTACGCACTGTTCCTGTGATGCCATGCCAAGATGCCATGTTGATTCCTTATCATTAACTCGAGTTCCCTCCGATGTGAAAGGATTGCTACAACATAACGGTAATGTTGATGCATATTTCTGTTATTGTATAAGTTTCTATGACTATAAGATTCTAAATGCCTATGTACCATTGATTATATTCATGTGCTATTAAAATAAATAGTATCTTGCTATAAAGAATATTAGTATTCGTGCCTGATTAGGATATCAGTGAGCGCTTCGTAAGTACGGGCTTTCAGCCCCCTTTTTAGTAGAATTTAGCAAGACAAAGACACATGCGGTTTTGGTGTGTTTACACAGCGTAACCGCACAAAAAAAGAGAATTTTGTTTACTTACCGTAAATTCTTTTTCTTATAGTTCCATATTGGGAGACCCAGACATTGGGTGTATAGCTTCTGCCTCCGGAGGACACACAAAGTACTACACTAAAAAGTGTAGCTCCTCCCTCTGAGCATATACACCCCCTGGATAACCAGATCTAGCCAGTTTAGTGCAAAAGCTGAAGGAGAATAGCCACCCACAAGTAAAGACAGAGCAAGAACCGGAACAACTGGAGCCTCTGTCTACAACAACAGCCAGTGATAACACGCGGAATAAGAAACTGCCAACAGGCAACAGGGAGGGTGCTGGGTCTCCCAATACGGAACTATAAGAAAAAGAATTTACGGTAAGTAAACAAAATTCTCTTTTTCTTTGTCGCTCCATTGGGAGACCCAGACAATTGGGTGTATAGCTTCTGCCTCTGGAGGCCACACAAAGTATTACACTTTAAAAAGTGTAACCCCTCCCCTCTGCCTATACACCCTCCCGTGGACCACGGGCTCCTCAGTTTTTATGCTTTGTGTGGAAGGAGGCACACATCCACTCATGCATCTCATACATAGTTATGTCGGATGGAAGAAAAGAGGACCCCGATGGGGCCCCCGGCATGTTCCCTTCTCACCCCACTATGTCGGCGGTGCTGTTAAGGTTGAGGTACCCATTGCGGGTACGGAGGCTGGAGCCACATGCCTTCTCCTTCACCACCCCTTATGCGGCTCTGGGAGAAGTGGGATCCTGAGCGGTCATCCATTTGCTGGGACCGTGTTCCATCCGCAGCCCCTGGTGGAACCTGCCGGACCGGAGCCTCTTCAACCCCAGGGACCGGGCCCTGCAACTTGAAGGTACTCTGTGTCCCCATGGGGGGACTGTACAGGGAGGGCACCTTCTTCCCGGAAGCCGCGGTAGTTCAATCCGTTGTCTTTTCGGCGGACTTCCGCGCCGACCATGCCTGCTTGTCGGGCGCGGTCTCAAATTTAGTCCCCGGCTTCGCCGCAGCCTAGTCGCGAAAAATCCCGCCCCCGGGCCTGCCTGTCAGGGGTAAGGGCGGGATTACCGACATGACGTCGGATGTGAGGGCTGGAGCATCTTGCATGTCTCCCTCCCCCCTCATTGACCACTGTGGGGACCCCAGATTCCCGCTCTTTGCTGGCGCCGCCCTCGGCCCCACTCCTCCCCTGAGAGCTCCGGTGGCCATTTTTGGCATTCTGCCGGTGGATGCTTCTCAGTGACAAAGCTCTGCAGCTCCGGGGGATCCACGACAGGGAATCTGGAGGACACAATCCGCTCGTTAGCGGTCGGTAAGCCACACCGGTCACCTGGTGCTGGTCCCCCTAGGGTGCAGGAATAGATACACATTTATATATATATATATATATATATATATATATATATATATATATATATATATATATATAATAGATATTTATATATCTGTTCGGACAGGCTGTATACCCTTTTCCCATATACCCTCAGTGGTCACTCTCCTAAGAGACAACAGCATGTCGTCCACAAGGAGCAAAGCTACTAAGGCACAGATTTTTTTCGCAGCCTGTACCTCTTGTGGGGCTATGTTGCCTGCGGGATCCACCTACCCTCACTGTGATCAATGCTCGACTCGTGCCACGCTTGCTCAGCCGGAGCCTAGGGCACTTGTGGGCCCCTCGGCTCATGTAGATCCCCCTGCTCCCCCTGAGCAGGCTGCAGGGACAGAGTCACCGGCGTTGGCCTCTTTTGCTGAGAAACTCTCTGTCACTTTCTCAATCCATTGCACAGTCTATGGACAAATGGTCATCTAAGCTCCTTGAGGCATTGCAGTCCAGACCGGGCCCTTCACAGGCTCCGGCCCCTGTTAGCTTGTCTCCTCCAGGCCCTTCTCGGTCCGCGCCGCAGCGCGCTCCCAGGTTAGCCCCTAGGTCCCAGGCGGAGGACTCCTGCCCGGACCGCAGTCCCAGACCGGCTAAGCGGCCTCGCTGGGATTCTTCCCCGGCCTCCTCACGCTGCTCTGGATCTCAGCTTGAGGACTCTCAGGAAGACGAGGTGGAGGTGGGAGCTCAGGGCTCTGACCCTGACTTCGCCCTTAACCTTGATACACCTGAGGGGGACGCCTTAGTAAATGATCTTATCTCGTCCATCAACCAGGTGTTGGATCTCTCACCCCCGCCTCCTCCTGTAGAAGAGTCTGCTTCTCAGCAGGAGAAACACCAATTTCGTTTCCCCAAACGTACGCGCAATACGTTTTTTGATCAGTCTAACTTCAGGGACGCTGTCCAGAAGCCCAGAGCGGTCCCGGACAAGCGCTTTGCTAAACGGCACACTGACACGCGTTATCCCTTTCCACCTGAGGTCGTTAAGGGCTGGGCACACTCTCCCAAGGTGGATCCTCCAGTCTCTAGATTGGCTGCTAGGTCCGTTGTGTCTGTTGCCAATGGCTCATCCCTGAAGGATGCCACTGACAGACAGACAGAGCTCTTGGTGAAGTCCATCTATGAGGCCACGGGCGCGTCTTTCGCCCCGGCCTTTGCGGCTGTGTGGGCTCTCCAAGCAATCTCGGCTTGTCTGACTGAGATTAATGCTGTCACACGGAATTCTGCTCCGCATGTTTCTTCCTTGACCTCTCAGGCATCAGCTTTTTCGTCCTACAACATGAACGCCGTCCTGGACTCCACTAGCCGTACGGCTGTAGCATCTGCTAACTCCGTGGCAGTCCGCAGGGCCATGTGGCTGCGCGAATGGAAAGCAGACTCTGCTTCCAAAAGGTTCTTAACTGGTTTGCCTTTTTCTGGCGACCGTTTATTTGGCGAACGATTGGATGAGATTATTAAGGAATCCTCGGGAAAGGACTCCTCCTTACCCCAATCCAAACCTAAGAGACCTCAGCAGAGAAAAATCCAATCGAGGTTTCGGTCCTTTCGTCCCTCCGCCAAGCCCCAATCCTCTTCGTCCAACCGGCCGGAGAAAGGCCAGAGGAACTCCTATGCGTGGCGGTCCAAGTCACGCCCCCAAAAGGCCGCAGGAGGCACTGCCTCCAAGACGGCCTCCTCATGACTCTCGGCCTCACTTAGCCACATCCTCGGTCGGTGGCAGGCTCTCCCGCTTTGGCGACGTCTGGTGGCCACACGTTCAAGACCGATGGGTGAGAGACATTCTGTCTCATGGTTACAGGATAGAGTTCAGCTCCCGACCTACGGCTCGTTTCTTCAGAACCTCCCCACCCCCCGCACAGGCCGACGCACTTTTTCAGGCAGTGGACGCTCTAAAGATCGAAGGAGTTGTGATTCCCGTTCCCCTTCAGGAACGTGGTCGCGGATTTTACTCCAACTTGTTCGTGGTGCCAAAAAAGGACGGGTCATTCCGTCCCGTTCTGGACCTCAAGTTACTCAACAGACATGTGAGAACCAGACGGTTTCGGATGGAATCTCTCCGCTCGGTCATCGCCTCGATGTCACAAGGAGACTTCCTAGCATCGATCGACATCAAGGATGCTTCTCTTCATGTGCCGATCGCACCCAAACATCAACGTTTCCTGCATTTCGCCATCGGGGACGAACACCTCCAGTTCGTGGCATTGCCTTTCGGCCTGGAGACAGCCCCACGGGTTTTCACCAAAGTCATGGCATCCGTCGTGGTGGTCCTGCACTCTCAGGGCCACTCGGTGATCCCCTACTTAGATGATCTCCTAGTCGGGGCCCCTTCTCGGGTGGAGTGTCAACAAAGCCTTACCGTCACTCTGGCGACTCTCCAGCAGTTCGGGTGGATCATCAATTTCCCGAAATCCAAGTTGACACTGACCCAATCGCTGACTTACCTCGGGATGGAGTTTCATACCCAGCCAGCGTTAGTCAAGCTACCGCGGGACAAACAGCTTTCGCTGCAGGCGGGGGTGCAATCACTTCTTCGGAGTCAGTCACACCCCTTAAGGCGCCTCATGCACTTCCTGGGGAAGATGGTTGCAGCTATGGAGGCAGTGCCATTCGCGCAATTCTATCTACGGCCACTCCAATGGGACATTCTTCGCAAATGGGACAAGAGTGCGGCTTCCCTCGACAAGAACATCTCTCTTTCACTTGCAACCAAAACATCACTTCAGTGGTGGCTCCTACCCACATCTCTGTCTCGGGGAAAATCCTTCCTACCTCCAACCTGGGCTGTGGTCACCACGGACGCGAGCCTGTCAGGTTGGGGAGCGGTTTTTCTCCACCACGGGGCTCAAGGAACCTGGACTCCGATAGAATCGTCCCTTCAGATCAATATCCTGGAGATAAGGGCAGTATATCTAGCCCTATTGGCTTTCCATCGGTGGCTGGAGGGCAGGCAGATCCGAATCCAGTCGGACAACGCCACTGCCGTCGCCTACATCAACCACCAAGGCGGCACTCGCAGTCGTCAAGCCTTCCAGGAAGTCTGGCGGATTCTGCAGTGGGTGGAAGCCACAGGCTCCACCATCTCCGCAGTTCACATCCCGGGCGTAGAAAACTGGGAAGCAGATTTTCTCAGTCGTCAGGGCATGGACGCGGGGGAATGGTCTCTGCATTCAGACGTGTTTCGAGAGATCTGTCGCCGCTGGGGAACGCCGGACGTCGATCTCATGGCGTCAAGACACAACAACAAGGTCCCAGCCTTCATGGCACGGTCTCAGGATCACAGAGCTCTGGCAGCGGACGCTTTAGTCCAGGATTGGTCGCTTGGTCAGTTTCGACTGCCTTATGTGTTTCCCCCTCTGGCGATGCTGCCCAGGGTACTACGCAAGATCAGGTCCGACTGCCGTCGCGCCATTCTCGTCGCTCCAGACTGGCCGAGGCGGTCGTGGTATCCGGATCTGTGGCATCTCACGGTGGGTCAACCGTGGGCACTTCCAGACCGCCCAGACTTGCTGTCACAAGGCCCGTTTTTCCATCTGAATTCTGTGGCCCTCAACCTGACTGTGTGGCCATTGAGTCCTGGCTCCTAGCGTCTTCAGGGTTATCTCAGGATGTCATTGCCACCATGAGACAAGCCAGGAAGCCAACGTCCGCCAAGATCTATTACAGGTCTTGGCAAATCTTCCTATCCTGGTGCGCTGATAACGGTTTTCTTCCATGGCCGTTTGCCTTACCCACATTCCTTTCATTCCTACAATCTGGAATGGACAAGGGTTTGTCCCTCGGCTCTCTCAAGGGCCAAGTATCGGCGCTCTCCGTGTTTTTTCAAAAGCGTCTAGCCAGGCTTCCGCAGGTCCGCATGTTCCTGCAGGGGGTCTGCCACATGATCCCACCTTACAAACGTCCGTTGGAACCTTGGGATCTTAACAGGGTCCTGACGGCTCTTCAAAAGCCGCCTTTTGAGCCGCTGTGGGATGTCTCTCTCTCCCGTCTTTCGCAGAAGGTGGCCTTCCTGGTGGCAGTCACATCACTTCGGAGAGTGTCTGAGCTTGCAGCGCTGTCATGCAAAGCCCCCTTCCTGGTTTTTCACCAGGATAAGGTGGTTCTGCGTCCTGTCCCGGAATTTCTCCCTAAGGTGGTATCCCCTTTTCATCTAAATCAGGATATCTCCTTGCCTTCCTTTTGCCCTAATCCAATTCACCAGTGTGAAAAGGATTTGCACTCTTTGGATCTAGTGAGAGCACTCCGGTTCTACGTGTCTCGCACGGCGCCCCTGCACCATTCAGATGCGCTCTTTGTCCTTGTCGCTGGCCAGCGTAAGGGCTCTCAGGCCTCCAAGTCAACCTTGGCTCGGTGGATCAAGGAACCGATTCTCGAGGCCTACCGTTCTTCTGGGCTTCCGCTCCCTTCAGGGCTGAAAGCCCATTCTACCAGAGCCGTAGGTGCGTCCTGGGCATTGCGGCACCGGGCGACGGCTCAGCAGGTGTCAGGCAGCTACGTGGTCTAGTCTTCACTCTTTCACGAAGCACTATCAAGTGCATACCTATGCTTCGGCAGACGCCAGTCTAGGTAGGCGAGTCCTTCAGGCGGCGGTTGCCCACCTGTAAGAGGGGGCCGTTTTCGGCTCTTTTTATTGAGGTATTCTTTTACCCACCCAGGGACTGCTCTTGGACGTCCCAATTGTCTGGGTCTCCCAATGGAGCGACAAAGAAAAAGGGAATTTTGTTTACTTACCGTAAATTCATTTTCTTCTAGCTCCTATTGGGAGACCCAGCACCCCACCCCTGTGCCCTTTGGGCTGGTCGTTCTTTTGTGTACACATGTTGTTGATGTTGAATTGTTCTTTTGGTTCATGGTCTTCAGTTCTCCGAACATCCTTCGGATTGAATTTACCCTAGACCAATTTATAAGTTTTCTCCTTCCTGCTTTTGCACCAAAACTGAGGAGCCCGTGGTCCACGGGAGGGTGTATAGGCAGAGGGGAGGGGTTACACTTTTTAAAGTGTAATACTTTGTGTGGCCTCCAGAGGCAGAAGCTATACACCCAATTGTCTGGGTCTCCCAATAGGAGCTAGAAGAAAAGGAATTTACGGTAAGTAAACAAAATTCCCTTTTTCTTTATCGTTCCTATGGGAGACCCAGACATTGGGACGTCTCAAAGCAGTCCATGGGTGGGAATAAACAGAAAACTGAGAAGTAGGTGGAGCCTAACTTCACAAATGGGCGACAGCCGCCTGAAGGATGCGTCTGCCCAAACTCGCATCTGCCGAAGCATGAGCATGCACTTGGTAGTGCTTTGAAAAGGTATGCAGGCTAGTCCAAGTGGCAGCCTGACAGACCTGCTGAGCCGTAGCCTGGTGCCTGAAAGCCCAAGAGGCACCGACAGCTCTGGTCGAGTGTGCCTTGATCCCCGGCGGGGGAGGCACCTGAGTATACTGGTAGGCATTGGATAATCCAATGAGCTAAGGTTGGCTTAGAAGCCGAGAGGCCCTAACGCCGACCTGTGGTTAGCACAAAAAGAGAGGTGCACCACCTAAGAACAGCGGTGCGAGACACATAGATCCGGAGCGCCCGCACCAGATCCAGAGTATGCAACGCTTTTTCAAAGCGATGAACAGGAGCCGGACAAAAGGAAGGCAGGGAAATCTCCTGGTTAAGGTGGAAAGGAGAAACCACCTTAGGGAGAAAATCCGGAGTCGGACGAAGAACCACCTTGTCTTGATGAAAAACCAAAAAAGGTGACTCCGAAGAGAGCGCAGCCAAATCAGAGACTCTCCTGAGGGAAGTTATGGCCACTAGAAAGACCACTTTCTGTGAAAGACGAGACAAAGAAACCTCCCTAAGAGGCTCAAAGGGGGGTTTCTGCAAGGCCGTGAGGACCAGATTGAGGTCCCAGGGATCCAAGGGCCGTCGGTAAGGCGGAATGATGTGAGACGCGCCCTGCATGAAGGTGCGCACCTGAGCCAGCCGGGCGATACGCCGCTGGAACAGCACTGACAGAGCCAAGACTTGTCCCTTGAGGGAATTGAGAGATAGTCCTATCTGCAGACCGGACTGTAGAAAGGACAGAAGGGTCGGCAAGGAAAAAGGCCAAGGAGCATGCCCGGAAGAGCGACACCAGGACAGGAAAATTCTCCAGGTCCTGTGATAGATTTTGGCCGAGGAAGACTTCCAAGCCCGAGTCATAGTGGAGATGACTTCAGGAGGAATACCAGAAGCCGTCAAGATCCAGGACTTAAGAGCCACGCCGTCAATCTGAGAGCCGCAGAATTCTGGCGGAAAAACGGACCTTGTGAGAGATGGTCTGGACGGTCCGGAAGATGCCACGGCACCTCTACGGACAGATGGAGCAGGTCTGGGTACCAAGCTCGCCTGGGCCAGTCTGGTGCAATGAGGATGACTCGACGGACCTCCATTCTGATCTTGCGCAGAACTCTGGGCAAGAGAGCTAGAGGGAGAAACACGTAGGACAGACGAAACTGGGACCAATCTTGAACCAGAGCGTCCGCTGCAAAGGCCTGAGGATCGTGGGAGCGAGCCACGTAAACCGGAACCTTGTTGTTGTGCCGGGATGCCATTAGATCCACGTCCGGAGTGCCCCACTTGCGGCAGATTGACTGAAACACTGCCGGATGCAGGGACCACTCGCCACTGTCCACGGTTTGACGGCTGAGATAATCTGCTTACCAGTTTTCCACGCCTGGAACGTGGACTGCGGATATGGTGGACTTGGAGTCCTCCGTCCATTGAAGGATGCGTTGAACCTCCAACATTGCCAGGCGGCTGCGTGTCCCGCCTTGGTGATTGATGTAGGCAACCGCTGTCGCGTTGTCTGACTGGACTCGGATGTGCTTGCCCGCCAAAAGGTGGTGAAAGGCTAGGAGAGCCAGAAGCACAGCTCTGGTTTCCAGCACATTGATCGAGAGGGCTGACTCGGACGGAGTCCAAGTGCCCTGTGCTCGGTGGTGGAGACATACCGCTCCCCAGCCGGATAGACTGGCATCCATGGTGAGGATCACCCAGGACGGTGCCAGGAAGGAGCGTCCCTGAGACAGAGAGAGGGGCCGAAACCACCACTGAAGGGAGCCCCTGGTCTGTGGCGACAGAGCCACTAGCCTGTGCAAGGAGGAAGTCCGCTTGTCCCAACAGCGGAGAATGTCCAGCTGCAGAGGACGCAGATGGAACTGGGCAAAGGGAACAGCCTCCATTGACGCCACCATCTGACCCAGCACCTGCATCAGGTGCCTGATGGAATGACGGCGGGGCCTCAGCAGAGAGCGCACCGCCAGATGGAGGGACTGCTGTTTGACTAAGGGCAGCTTCACAAGTGCCGGCAGAGTCTCGAACTGCATCCCTAGGTACGTGAGCCTCTGGGTCGGAGTCAGAGTGGATTTGGGCAGATTGACAAGCCACCCGAATTGGGCTAGAGTGGCGAGAGTGAGCGAGTGACTCCGCTGACAGTCTGCGCTGGATGAAGCCTTGACTAGAAGGTCGTCCAGGTAAGGAATCACTGCCAACCCCTGGAGGTGCAGAACCGCAACCACTGCTGCCATGACCTTGGTGAATACTCGAGGGGCCGTGGCTAACCCGAAGGAGAGAGCCACGAATTGGAAATGTTCCTCTCCGATTGCAAAACGTAGCCAACGCTGGTGTGAAACTGCAATTGGCACATGCAGATAGGCATCTCTGATGTCGATGGATGTCAGGAAATCTCCTTGGGTCATTGACGCAATGACTGATCGCAGAGACTCCATGCGAAAATGCCGCACCTGAACATGCTTGTTGAGAAGCTTGAGATCCAGGATGGGCCGGAAGGAACCGTCCTTTTTGGGGACTAGGAAGAGATTTGAGTAGAAACCTCTGAACCGTTCCCGGGCGGGAACCGGTACAATTACTCCGTTGGCCTGCAAGGATGCCACGGCCTGAGAGAAGGCGGCGGCCTTGGAGCAGGGGGGAGTTGACAGAAAAAATCTGTTTGGCGGGCTGGAAGAGAATTCTATCCTGTAGCCGTGGGAGATGATATCCCGCACCCACTGATCGGAGACGTGTTGAAACCACACGTCGCCAAAGTGGGAGAGCCTGCCACCGACTAAGGACGTTGCTGGCGCGGACAGATAGTCAAGAGGAGGCTGCCTCAGTTGTTCACCGAATAGCCTGGATCCAGCAAAAGGGAGCCCAGCAAGGTACTTCTTTGAAGAAGCATCTGCCTTCCACTCTCGAAGCCACAAGATCCTGCGGATAGCGAGGGAATTAGCCGAAGCCACCGCAGTGCGGTGAGAAGCCTCCAGCATGGCAGACATGGCATAGGATGAAAAAGCTGAAGCTTGGGAAGTTAAGGCAACCATTTCGGGCATAGAGGGAATCTCCTCTAGAGAAGCAGAGATGGCCTTGAGAGCCCACACTGCTGCAAAAGATGGGGAGAACGAGGCCCCAGCCGCCTCATATACAGATTTGGCCAGAAGGTCAACCTGGCGGTCAGTGGAATCCTTAAGAGAGGTGCCATCAGCCACTGATACAACGGTCCGGGCTGAGAGTCTAGACACCGGAGGGTCTACCTTTGGTGAAGGAGCCCACTCTTTGACCACCTCAGGTGGAAAGGGAAAACGGTCATCAGAACCACGCTTTGGGAAGCGTTTGTCAGGACAGGCCCTAGGCATGGTCACAGTGGCCTGAAAACTAGAGTGGTTAAAGAACACACTCCTTGTCCTCTTAGGCAAGGTAAACTGGTGCTTTTCTGCCAGAGAGGGTTGCTCCTCTGATACTGGCGGATTGAGGTCCAGTACAGAATTAATGGACGCAATCAAATCACTAACATTGAGTCACTTTCGGACAGATCAATGGGGCACATGGAGGTAGCCTCCGAGCCCTCAGTAAAGGCATCCTCCTCGTCCTGCGAGTCAGCTCTTGAATCAGAACCGCGGGACGAGGAAGGAGAGGGGGCCCTGCGTCTCCTTTTAGGAGGACGGGGTCTGGGACCAGATGAAGAATCCTCTGTGAGCTCCGCTGAGAGAGCCCTAGCAGCAGAGGCGCCCTGAGAAGGGGGCTGATGCATGTTCAGCAAAGTCCGGGACAGCTGTCCCATGGAGTCGGCAAAAGACTGGGAGATTGACCTAGAGAAGGATTCTACCCAAGCCGGGGGTTCAGCCACCGGAGCCGGAGCAGCCGGAGGGACCACTGTGGGTGCGATTCCAGGCTGAGGCATTGTCAGGTTAGAGCAGGCATCACAATGTGGATATGTGCTCGGTTCAGGCAGCACGAGCTTACATGCAGTGCATATTGAGTACAGCCTTGCAGCCTTGCTCCTCGTGTGAGACATGCTGCTGAAGTGGGAGCTCTGAGCCAGAATGACCCCCAGAGAGTACATAAGAAGGTCCACAACCGGAGGTTGTGGCTTACCAGACCGTTTGTGTGCCCTCCAGATCCCACAGCCCGGACCCCCAAGCAGCTTAGCAGGGATGCTGCAGCCAGCGCTGATCCAGAGAAAAACGCTGAGAAAATGGCGCCGGAGCAAGGAGAGGGGGCGGGACCTGCTCTGAGAGCGGGATCTGGAGGGCAAAGGAGATTTACAGGGAAGGGGACATGTACTCAGAGAGGAGTGTCCCTCCCCTGTGCCGAACGGCCACTGGGCGGAGCCGCACTGTCCCTCTGCATGATTGACATGCGAGGGCAGTGAAATTGAAAGTAGGCCTCCGGCGAAGCCGGGGCCTAAATTTTAAGCAATGCGGCCGGCGCGCAGGCACCATCGGCGCGGTTCTCAGGCGACAGCCAGAGAACCGGCCGGAAATGTCACAAAAGTTACACAGCACACTCTCCCACCATAATAAAGTACCGGGACCCCCCGAATATAAACGTCTCAGGTACTTAGCTTGCTGAGACGCAGGGTTCCAAGTCCCTGGGGATGAGTGCTCTGTCCAGCAGGATCCTGAAGGGCTGCGGATGGAGACCGGTCTCCTGCAAAGAAAGGAGAACCGTGCTGGCTCCCACTTCAAGCCAGAGCCCGAGGGATGGTGAAGGAGCGCGGCATGTAAGGCTCCAGCCTTGTAAATCAACCTTAACAGCACCGCTGACACAGTGGGGTGAGAAGGGACATGCCGGGAGTCCAGGCTTGGACCCGCTTTTCTTCAAAAACTTTCCAAAAATGAAAAATCAGATGAGAATGCATGTGTGGATGTATGCCTCCTGAACACAAAGCAATGAACTGGCTAGATCTGGTTATCCAGGGGGTGTATATGCTCAGAGTGGGGTTGAGAAGGGAGCATGCTGGGGACCCTAGTATGGGTCCTCTTTTCTTCCATCCGACATAGTCAGCAGCTGCTGCTGACTAAACAGTGGAGCTATGCGTGGATGTCTGACCTCCTTCGCACAAAGCTTGAAAACTGAGGAGCCCGTGATCCCACGGGGGGTGTATAGGCAGAAGGGGAGGGGCCTTACACTTTTTAGTGTAGTACTTTGTGTGTCCTCCGGAGGCAGAAGCTATACACCCAATGTCTGGGTCTCCCATAGGAACGATAAAGAAATAACATGTAATCCTCGTCTAATGATGTCAATCCAGTTTCAAAAACAAAACATCTTTATTTAAAAAATGCTGTGTCAAAAACACAATGAAAAAAATGTGAAGTCTATGGTCAATGGATTGCTATTTATCGTCCATTTGTAACGGATGCTTTAGAAATGCAAGTACAACAGATGGTTACATAGCAATCTGTTAACTGATCTGTTGTCCATAGACTGCCATGTTAAAAAAAAAAAAAAAAAAAAGTAACAAAAATGGATCTGACAGAACAGATCCATTGGGAAACTGATTTCTAACGGATGACTACAGGACATGTGAACTTAGCCTAACATGGTAGTGGACATCATTTTCTGTTTAATGCAAAGAAAAGAAGGACTTTGTTTCAGATGGAATAGTAGATTCAGTTCCACTACAGCGAACACATTGCCTGATAATTGTTATCAACTGCTGAGGTTGGTGTCATGAAATACACATGGTGTGTATGGATTTTTTTTCTTCAGTTTCCCAGAGGGTATATTAATACCGAACATCTGAAACAGGAAAGAGCATTCTAATAAACAACAACCCAAAGATAAATTAACAGACGCAAGCAAACCAAATTATCCACCATGTACCTTATGTATGTAAAGGCTTTTGCTGCCTGAGATAGCGTACCAATCCATTCAGAGCAAAAGTATTTAAAGCACCAGTTGTCTTCCTTTATAAGTTTCTTTATTGGCTACAGCATACAAAAATTAAAAAGCATGTTTTTGCTTCAGATGTTCTTTATCAAGGCATACAGTGAAAAGCTTACCTATGCACACAGAGACATACGGTGCTATTTATCATGGTCCATTAGTGGACCACTCCTCCTTACTTCTTCAATCAATCCCACCTCCATTGCCATAAGAACAGTAACTCATTTAAACTGACAGCTATTTTCCTGTGACACACGAGATCCGGAGCACAGCAAACAGCTCAATGAAAACTTGGCATTACCTTATCCATTAGACGGGACACAATTAACAGGAGGCGGAGATTAGTGATGTCAGGAGTGTCTCCAGTGGTCACAGTCGCAAGGACAGAAACTGCATAAGTCAGAATAACATGCATCCTCGGTGTAAGGAGATTGGACACCATCTTGGTACATCTGAAAATGTTGATATAACGCCATAACAGAGAACAGTACCTTCAGTATGATGAAAGACAGAAATACAACCTTATAGCAGGGTGGGAAGAAAAACTCTCTGCATACTGCTAGATAAATGCTCTCCATGTGCTTATTGTGTGCTATTCGTGTGACATCTGGACAGACAGCATGAACTTATATATTTACCTGTCTCAGGCGCTGCTGTCATACTTGCTTCCAGGTCCGCAGTCAGTGCAGTGAATATTCATGAGGCATAATGAGCGGGACCTGGAAGCAACAGTAGAGCCGGAGACAAGTATATATCAGAAAGGTAGACTAATTATTAAAGGGCAAATAGCCTTTCAAATCTTCACCTTTGCAGCACTATACTTACCCAACTCTGGTCAATGTCCTTCACCTTTGCAATATCTTGATCTAATGGAGGAGGGAACGCTGATCTTAGAGAGAGACCAATGTTTCTCTTGAACCTTTCGATGATTTTTCAAGGGGGTCATCGTATATGTCCAAGCAGTCTTACAACGCATTAGATGAGGGCTTCATGAACACCAGTTGATTGATGCTTGTTGTCTACTACTCCCGTCAGCTAGACATGATAAATACTAATTTCTTGAGTTACCCCACCACGTCATGGCAAATCTCTTTGGAGCAGTCCTACTCTAAAATATTTTGTATTTAAAATGTGCCACACGGCCTCACATATGAAAAAGTACAACTGTTTATAGCAGCACTCACCTGGTGCTTTTCAATCCTGTTACCCATGACTGAATAATGGCTGTGGGCGGGACAGGCCCAAGCAAATTCTGCATGAAATAAATAGCCTGTGGATAGGGTTTGATGGATGAATGTGAACATCCACCAATTGCCAAAATCAAGACAGGTGGAAAAACAAACCAAATTGAGGTGCACGGCAAGGTGGGGGTCAGCCACCGACCAATTCAACATTATTCAGTCATGGGTACGGGATTGAAAAGCACCAGGTAAGTGCTGCTATAAAGAGTTCTACTTTTTCATAAGTGAGGCCGTATGGCACATTATAGTAGGACAGCCCCAAAAAGATTTACCGTGACGTGGCGGGGTAGCTCAAGAAATTTCAATCTTTTGCCAAAAATCTCAAATTTATAATAGTACAGTTTGGAATTTTTAGTGCAGCGCACATCTTATAATGCATGTCATTTTGAGTTTAGCTGACTTTCTTGTTTTTTTTTCTTTCCAGATTATAAATACAACCTAGTACATGATACATACTCACATATAGACTATTTTCTCATGAAGTAGTAATTTACACACTCTTGTTAAAGCTTACATTTATAGCATCTCCTTTTTGGATCATGCATTGGTCACTCTCACTTAATACTTATCTAATCCTATTACCCGACAAGGACAATGGATATATAAATTCAACATTATTAAATGATCAGGCTACTACACAAGAAATTCAGAATACCTTAAAGGATTATTTTGCCACTAATTTAATTACAGATTTGTCCCCTAATACAATTTGAGAAGCTCATAAATGTGTAATGAGGGGAATCTTTATCAAACAAGGGTCCCATTTTAAACAAGACCATGCCTGAGAAATCAAAGGTCTGTTGGTCAACATCTGTATCCTGGAAACGCATCATAAGGGTCTCCCTGATCACATTACAGTAATTTATGATAAAAAGTTCAGTTTTTACCTATTTTCTCCTTTTCTCTCTACCATTAACAATAAACCTACTAGTTTGGTCTCTCCTCCCCCTAAAGATGTATTAATCAGCCAATATTATTGTTACACATAAATAGGGTAAAGACCCTGCTTTGTGCGCGAGTTCTCGCCGAATTTCCCTTCTCAATGTATATTTGAAGTTATTCACCAATATTTTAGCAAATACATTAGAACCCTTTCTTTGTTATATTAGATCCAATCTGGATATTCCAGATCCAAAGATCTAAAATATATCCAACAAAAATGGCAGCCTATATGGATGACCTGTTATGGCTTCACTTTGGGGTTTGAACCAGTTATCTCTTCTTGTTGGTCGGTTTCCTTCTTGATTGGACCACAGCCTGTTTTGTATTAGTCCAACTGCTGATGGATAACTTATCTTCTTAATGCTCTGCCTTCCTGTTTCACACCTATTCAGGTGTGTGCACTTTCTCATTTGGTTTGCCCAATCACATTTTTGGAGGGTCTATTTATACTTACTACTCACATGTATTAGTGCTGGCTATATTTCTGGGACTGTTGTCTGGAGTCCCATGTCCTTGGTTACGTTTTTAATGGAGACATTGCTATTCCCTGCAGTTTGTGTGAATTTCTTCTCAGCTGTCTCCTATTTTGATTCACTTAGGTTCGGGAGGGTTCTATTATTCTTTTTTTGTATTCCATCATTCCTGTACAACTGTGTTTGCATGTTCCTAGCATAGTGTATCACCCTCTGCCTGTGTGCACTTCATTTATGTTTATTATTTTTTTTGTGATACACTTAGTTTATAGCTTAGGGTGCAGTTAAGGACACTTGGGGTCAGCTGTCGATAAGTGGTGGCGCCATTACATGATCTTAGGGTGCGAACCTCTGCTGTCAGGAAGGGAAAAATCAGGGTCAGGTCTAAGGCAATTATTAGCCTGTTTTGGGACCTGTGGATTTTTGCTTTTGCATTTCCTTTGATTTGTCCATCCCTGTGAGAGTGATACGGTTCAGGCATAACACCAACTTAATGTGGGAATTTGAATATCTCTATCTAATTTTAAAATCAAACTATTTAAATCAGAAGCCCTGAATATACATTTACCCTTCAAAATAATTTCCTCAATACAAAACTCGATCAAATTTCGCTGGTTATCTCAGTCTTTTAAATATTTGGGCATTCATCTTTCCGCTGACATGAATTCTATATTCAAACTTAATTGTTTACCTTTACATTAGGTCATTAGAGATTATTCTAAATGGTAAAAAAAAATCTTTACCTGGCTCGGTAGATGTGAAAATCTTAAAATATTCAGTAGAACATTCATTTTATATCCTCCAAACGTTTCCCATTAAAATTCCTGATTACTTTCTCAAATCTATTGCCTCCTTACAAATAGGTTTTATTTGAGTGAATAAACTGACGAGAATTGACTGGTCTCCTTTATATCAACAAAAAAAAACAGGTTTCTTAGGCCCTCCGAGATTTAAAAACATACTGTTTGCTTCTCATGCCTCAGTAAACCATGGGTACAAATTGAACTAAATTTTCTCTGAATTTCCTTTAGCTATCTTCCCATGGGTAGCCAATATTCCTAATTCTTCACTGAAAACTCATCCTGTCATTTATCCCCTATAGTCGGCTCTCCGGCATTCCGCTTCAGTTTGTCAAACCCTGCTCTCCGGTCCTCGATAACGCAGGATAGGTTTGGCACTTGCCAGATTTGTATTGGCAGTGACTGTCCTTCATTACAGACCCTTCAAGATATTAAGTATTCCATACCATTGGGAACATGGCTCTCTCTGCAACCTCGCCATTTTCTTTACTCACTTTATAATTATGATCAATTTACTAAAAATTTCGACAGTATTTACAATCTTTATCTTGGTGAGGTGTTCTTTGCCTTTCACTCCCTTGTGTACATTCAATGCTAGGAAATCAAAATCGGTCTCTTCCTAGGTTCTTGTTACAATGGAAGGAGGATTTGGGTATTTATCTTTCCCTGGAACAGAGGGACAAGGTATTGCCCTTAGCGTATAAGTGCTCTATACGTTTTTGGCTACAGGAAGAGAACTATAAACATCAGTCAAGATGGTACAGGGTCCTGGTTAAATTTAATTAAACAAAAGGTTTTCCACTGTAGATACTGGGTGTTGGAGGTGTTTAACAGGGGAGGGGGATTTTCTGCACATCTTTTGATCATGTCTGGTTCTTAGGCCATTTTGGACCAAAGTAAAAGGCATTGCCAGGTTGGTAACAAGCACTACACATGAACTAGGCCGAGACCTATTCTTCCTTCAGCTCTGTGGGGCTTCAATCTGCTCAATTTAAACACTCTCTGTTAAGATTTCTACTGATGGCTGCTAGAGCCTGTATTTCTTTGAGGAGGAAGTCTCCCAATCTTCCTAATGTGTCCCTCCGGATTTCCCTCTGGAAGTCAATCAATTAATGTATATAGAGGAATTGACTGCTTCTATTTATGATAGATCTGATGCTTTTTATAAGATTTGGTTCTATTGAATAGAATTCAAACACACTGGAAATTACGATGGACTTTTGCAGTCTCTCCCTTAGCTTGGGGTTTTGGGGTATTCAGAATCTGGACTATGCGGTGTATAGTTAGATTTGACTCCTCCCATCACCCCCCACCCTTTCCTCCCCACATGATCTCTCCCACTAAATTTTTTTTCTGAAAAACTATTGTCTGGTCTCCTACTTCTTCCCCATCATATAAAAATTTGGACAAAACTAATGACAGCAATATAAACCCTGGTTTACATTTGTTACTTTCTCCGGTTTTGGTTTCACTAAGCCTAAACCATGTGAATGTTTTTCTGTATGATGGTTCTGTCATTATTTCGTGTTTAAAGAAAAAAAAAACACAGATTTTGTTGCCACATGCAATACATAACCAGTACATGACAGACGTTCCTGCAGCTCCTTTAGTGTTTCTGTAGGTCTCTTCACAGTCTTGCAGTCCAGTTTTTTTTTTCTTGCCCTTTCATCATTGTTGATGGATGTCCAACTTGTGTACAATGCTCCAAATCATTAAGCGGTTAATTCAACTTTAGAAATTCAGCGCATCTTCTGAGTGGGGTGCGCCTCCATACTCCTTGCCAAAAATGCTACTCCTGAGTAGCATTTCTGGAGTACAAAATGCAGGCATTTTTATTTGGAGGGGTAAATGTTACCATACCCAACTCTCCCCAGCTGCTCTAATTTTGGCAGAGCTGTTGCAAATGGACATGAAGATGCCAAAAGTTGCAACATTTTTGTTGCACAAAAAAAAAGCTTCTTTTCTGAACTTTCATACTAGTTTTTTGCCATGAAAGCTTTGATGTATTAGCCATATGGTATCGTTCCTATCTGGTCACTATATACTGTAGTGCCTTAATTAGGTATATAGTTAGTTATTTTTGCTGATTTATTATCTCATGTCTTTAATGAGTGGATATGCATTTAACCCACTCTGTGCTGCTGTATAATGTCCAAGAAATGACTGTTTACAGTGTGAATGAGGTTTTTATATTAACAGAGCTCATCTATCTAATTAATATCTACTCCTAATAATGTGTCTCTTTAAAACAAAGTAAGAACAGATTAACTCATCTTGTGCAATCAAATAAGGAAACAGTTACTAAACATTTCCCATAAGTTTAGTTTACATCAGCATCATTTTTTTGAAACACCTTTTTATTTTGTTTGAATGGTTAGACGTTCAGCAGGAACTATCATTTTTGGAAAACCATTTTACAGACCTAGTAGGGGTTAAGGACCTTTATGTCAGAAAATACCCAAAAGTGATACTATTTTAACCCTAAAACGCGCAACCATAGGAATCAACCATAGATAACAAGTAACCTAGCAGGCCTGCAAGGCCCCAGGTATGCGTTCTAGGGTTAAAAACTACATCCCTCAAAGTATTCAAAACCACATCCAGGAAGTTTGTTATCCCTTCACGTGCTTCACAGGAAATAATGCTGTCACGCTGTACAAAGGGCTGGTGAGAAGTAATACAGCGTATACTCCACTAGTGAAGGAGAGTCAAAGTAACACTGTAACAGAAGAGAGGCTGAAGTACAGCAGAGTAACTTCAGCAGGCAGTTCACAGGCGAACCACCAGGGGGCAATAGAGTAGTCAAGCAGGCAGTGTCTGGCCGGGAAGTCAAGTGCAGACGAAGAATCAAGATCAGGTCAAAAAACAGAACCAAGGTCGGATGCCGGGAAATTAGGTAAGTAGAGGGGAACACATAGGGCACAGGGAACAGAAGAGTAGACCGGTGGGTGAGGAGACACAAACACATGTAGAGGATGAAACAGGATGGGTAAACACATGACAGGAGCAGGAAGTCAGGGACTGCGGCATACAGATGGACGAAAGGGGGAGGGTACAGGTCAGGGCACAGTAACTAGGAGTCAGATCAAACAGGAAATCTCACCAGAGCCAGTCACAGGTTGCAGAGAAAAACTATAACCAGCACAGGAATGCTGGTGCAGTACCTAGATATAGTGTCTCCTGAAAACGGAACGAGGCCGACTGGAATTAACCCCTGACATGACCAGGCTGGGTCTGGGAAACTCTGGAGCGGGGAATATCGGTCCTGGATCATGACAAATGCAAAGTAGAATAAAATAAAATTCTATTAATTCTCCTAAAATGGAGCCTAAAATTTGTAATTTTCACAAGTTGTAAAAATTGTTCTATATACAGTGATACCTCGGGGTTTTTGTTGTCAATCCATCTGAATACAATAAAAAAACAAAACCAAAGCAATTATTTCCATAGGAATCCATATAAATCTAATTAATTTGTTTTAGACCCTCTCAAAAACATAAAAAAAAACAAAAAACCACATTTTATAGAGAAGAGATAGTCTTTAATACTAAAAACAGTAAGAAATTAATATAAAATGAATATTAAATTAATATAAAACACTAAAGAATACATTTTATCTTACATTTGTTACATACAATTTGAAACTGACGAGTGGGGTGATACTCATATATTGCCACACAGCCAGAGAATGCATGGATCACCTTTGTTGTCTCAAAATTAACAGCGTAGTCATGTGGGCATGCAGACAAAACAAACAAAAACCGAGGCAATAAACGAAAACCAAAGCAAATTTTTAGTGCAAAAAAAAATCAACGAAAACCGATGTCAATGAAAACCAAGGTACCACTGTATAATAAATTATATATGGTCATTAGGGTGACCGGATCTCATGGGGGGGGGGGGAATGTCGGAATCTTGTTCGACTGGACCCCACAAAACTATTCCCCTTTCCAGATATTGAGAAAATTTGAGCTCGATCAAACGACGTTAACCCGTGCCGCTCGTTGCTCAAAGTTTGAAAAAATCCAAATTTTTGGCCAAAAAGCTGACATATGGAGCCATAACTCCAGAACGGTAAATAATAAAAACACGCTTAATATCTCAAAAGAAAGCTAATGTTGTTCTTCAAAATTTATTTGTTACACACAGGGTGCATGTAATTTCTATTAGGGATGGTGATTTTACTTCAGCGTACAACCGACCTTTTATTTATTCAGTTTAGTTTCTGAAGTGCCTTTGAGCTGGTTAGATCGAACAATTATCCAGTGAAGATATTTTAATGTTGTTTTTTTTTAAATTTTCCAAGTGTGTGTGTTATTGTTTTTATAGCTATTATAGTATTATTTTAAAAGATATTTGAAAATATTTTATTGAAATTAAAGTTTGTAATATATTTTGTTTCGTTTTTCTAGTTAACTGTTATTTACCTATTGGACTCTGAAATGGCATTCGCACCAGGTGTACAAAGCCGGAACAAGGATAAAATATTTCTTGTGGGCTATCCCATTCACCAGATCACCGGTTGTAAACTACCCTCAAATCGTCAAGTCTTATGTGCTTTATTTTATAATTTACATACTGTGAAATTAACTGTAAGAGAATCAGCAAAACTGACCATATGAGAAGTGTTCATTTTTTGGGGGGAAAGCTCGAATCCCGACTAAACATGAGCAAGATGCAATTACTAAGCTGGAAAAACTTCACGCCGAGTGGAGAAGTCTTCAAAAAGACCGGTAGAAAACATCGGAAACGGCCAAAAACAAATTTAAACAGTTTGTTGACAAGTTGAATGATCTCTTTGATATTGCTCAACAAGATGCCTTGGCTCTGATGAAATCGGAAGAAGATAAGGCGTTTCTCGTGAAACAGAGGCAGAAGGGCCGCCCAGGTTCCATGGCTGGAGTGGATCTCAAGTTGTCTCAAGCTGAAGAAATCAAGGCGCAAAAGGAACTTGCAAAAATGAACCGACAAATCCAAGAAGAAACTTTTGATATTGGTGAGTTTATTTTATTATTATTCTAAAAAGTAGATAAATAAGTAAATAGTTTCATTATAATTGAAAGAAAATTGTACATGAGAGCATCATTTGGCATCTTTATGATTGAGTTTATATTCTTAAAATAATACCTATTGATAATTAGAAGTAGGTAATTTAGTACCTATGTATTATTACTATTCTGCTAAAATGACAAGTTTCTATAGTCTTTTTTTTTTTTTTTTCTCTTTCTTTTGTTGCTTCTTAGAGACGGATGATGAAGACAAGATCGAAGAAGGAAAAGAAGAAGAAGAAGATACTGAAGAGGACAGCATCTACCAGGAACTTGAGAGCTTGGAGGAAATGGACATCCCTGAAGAAGCTGCAGAAGATCCAGGACCATCTGAGAGCAAGAGGATTTAAGTTTAATTTGCAAGGGGCGTTAAAGAGATTTTAAACATGAAATTATCCATTGTGTTAGATCGATGTAAGGTATCCGACAGAAATGCCACGAGAATTTTAATAGCTACTCTAGAAGCACTAAACCTTGACCCTCTTGAGTACAAAGTCTCGAAAACTTTATTACATTCTAGAAGGCAAATGTTCAGAGAACAATATACTAAAAATTTTTAGACAAAGTAAACATTCCTGAAAAAGAGCCCGTGGTTGTCCATTGGGACGGTAAACTTTTACCGGGTGTTTTAAAACATGAGCAATGTGAGCGAATAGCTATTGCTATTTCATATGGCGAAAAGGAACAGTTGCTGGGAGTTCCTGTAACAGCAAGCAGCTCTGGAGAGGAGCAAGCCGTAGCCGTATATGAATGCCTACAGGAATGGGGTCTACCCAACACCGTCAAGGCGATGTGCTTCGACACTGCAGCATCGAACACGGGAAGACTCAAAGGAGCATGCGTCCTATTGGAGCAAATGTTAGGAAGAGAATTGCTACACCTAGCTTTGCAGAAATAGCCCTGACCAAATTTTAGGCTGGGAAGGGTCAAAAAACCATGGACCTTTCAAGCCTCCCAGCCGAATACCAGGTCACACTATTTAACATCAACAGTGAACACGATTACATAATACAAAATGCAGGGGCCAACCTGCGGTAAAAACACATGCGCGCTAATCTTTCAGACTCTCAAAATTTCTTGAGAAAAATCCTTTTTCTAGTGCACACAAGGCCTCAGTTTGAATCTAAAAACAAAACAAAAAACATGATTCTGACATAACCCCTAACAGAAGATTCAATATAATTACCCAGATAGGGCCACTTTGGCCTATGATATGGAGAGGTTTGTCTTTTAAGGCAAGCATAAAAGTGCAGGCAACCATTGTGTTTTTAGAGGTGCGCAAAACCAACATTGCCGAATATAGGCCAAACCGAATGCAGCGAAACTGACTGCTTCATTATAGTGAATGGCTCATTCAGGGTTTTGTCTGAATTACGTAGTTTTGAGATTTGGATGGAAATCCCGATGTAAGTGGTGGGTGTTAAACACACAATAAATATGAACTGTTCCACAAACTGTATAAAATTTCAGGTTTCTTAACAAGAAAAGCTTCAAACTCAACCAAGACAAGAAAAAAAAAAAAAAAAAATTCTCACTCAGGTTTGTCATCTACATCTGTTAAATGGAAAAATCAAAATATAAGGGGTTTCAATGTTACTGGGAGCATAAAATGCGCCCCAACCCCCCACCCCCCCTCACTTCTGAGCCCCAAACAGCCATTTGCATCCACTTGCTTGGCATTACTGTAGCAGGGAAACCCACTTAATTTAGGGGTACGCGTCCTAGGAATCACAAGCTGGGCACAATGAATTAAGAACAATAATGGCATATTGCAACTTCCGCTGTACACTTGTTTCTGGACAACAGAGTTAATGTGGCACCCATGGTGTGAAAATACGTAATTCTTACCGGTAATGTGTTTTTTCCGAACCCATGACGGCACCACGAGAGAGGATCCGCCCCTCCAGGACAGGAAACCTTCAGGTTAAAAAGGGGCGGTCCTCTCGCCGCTTCAGTTTGATTACAGAGGATGAGAGGACCTCCAAAAAAACCCCAAAAGGTTAGTATAAGGCCACCACCAGTAAAATTGTGGAAGAAGGAAAAAGGAAATTGAACCAACCAACAATCCCCAGTGCAGGGTGGGAATATAAGGGTGCAGTCATGGGTTCGGAAAAAACACATTACCGGTAAGTAATTACGTATTTTTCCCTCACCCTATGACGGCACCACGAGAGAATTACAGCGAAGAAAAAAAATTAGGGAGGGACCACAGCCTGTAGAACACGCCTCCCAAAGGTGAGGTCGGAGAAGGAAAGATCCAACCTATAATGCTTATAAAAGGTCGAGGGTGAGGACCATGTGGCAGCTTTACAAATTTGAGCAATGGAAACATCCGCCCGTTCTGCCCAAGAAGATGCTACAGCCCGCGTGGAATGTGCCTTCAGACACACCGGAACAGCAGCACCCCTAGTCGTGTAAGCTAACTCAATGGCGTCCCGAATCCACCTGGCCAGCGTGGATTTGGAACACTTCACCCCCTTCGTAGGCCCCTGGAAAGAGACAAACAGAGACTTGTCCCGCCTCCAGGAACTGGTGACAAGCAGATATTGGAGAAGACAACGACGTACATCCAGACAATGCCAACGCCTTTCCTCCGCACGCGTCGGGTTAGCGCGAAAGGACGGCAGTACAATCTCCTGGGACGTATGAAACCGAGAAACCACCTTGGGGAGGTACGCAGGGTCAGGGCGCAACACTACCCTATCGTCCAGTATTTGAGTGTAAGGTGGGTCAATAGAAAGGGCCTGAATGTCGCTAATCCTACGGGCCGAGGTCAGGGCAACCAGGAGGACCGTGTTAAGGGAAAGACATTTAACAGAGATGGAGCCAAGGGGCTCGAACGGAGGATCCGTCAGGGCCCCCAAAACCAGGTTAAGGTCCCAAGGGGGAACGGAGACTACCCGTCTAGGACGCTGGCACGAACTAGCCCTGATAAACCGAGCCACCCAAGGGTTCCCCGCAACATCATAATTGTAGAGTGCTGCTAACGTGGAGATCTGGACCTTGAGTGTGCTAACCGCCAACCCCTTGTCCAACCCACACTGCAGGAATTCCAGGATGGGACAGATGGGAACCTCCCCGGTTACACTAGCGCCCGAGTAAGATAAGAACTTCCTCCAAGTCCTACAGTAGATCTTGGTTGTCACAGGCTTTCTACAACCCAACAGTGTGGAAACTAAATTGGGAGAAAACCCCTTACTGATCAGCAACGCCCTCTCAAATTCCATGCCGTCAGGTGCAATTTGACTGTCGGAGGATGGCACACAGGTCCCTGGGACAGGAGATTCAGAAGTTTTGGGAGGACCCACGGTTCGGTCAGGGTCATCCGAACCAGTCAAAAAAACCATGGTCGCTTTGGGCAGAAGGGAGCAATCAGAAGGACTCTGGCCCCGTCGTCCCTGATTTTTTTCAGGACAGCGGGGAGGACCAATGGGGGAAGCGCATAAGCAAGGGGAAAGTCCCACGGGATTGACAGGGCGTCCACAGCATACGGAAGTTCCTTGGGATTGAGAGAGCAGAACAGAGGAACCTTCCTGTTCTGTTTGGTGGAAAAAAGGTCGATGGCTGGAACCCCCCACATGGCTGTGATGAGTTTGAAGACAGACGGGTTGAGCTCCCACTCGCCCTCGCGCAGGCGAGTGCGACTCAGAAAATCCGCCGCTAGGTTGTCTTTCCCCCTGATGTGAACAGCAGTGAGGGACAGAAGGTGAGTTTCTGCCAGTAGCAGAATCCTGTCGGCTATCAACATAAGGGACCTGGATCTTGTGCCCCCCTGATGGTTCAGATAAGCCACCATCACCTGATTGTCCGACAACACCCAGGTATGGTGACCAGTCAGTGAAGGGAGAAGTCCAGTCAGGGCCCGTTCCACAGCCAGCAGCTCTCTGATATTGGAGGAGGAAGCCTCCTCCCTGGGCGACCAGAGACCCTGAATCAGCCGGCCAGCAGGTGAGCCCCCCATCCGGACACACTGGCATCCGTGGTCACAATTCGGGACACCGGGACAGACCATGGGACTCCCCGTGTGAGGTGCGCAGGAACCAGCCACCAGTGAAGGGAGGCGATGGAGCTGGAGCTCAGAGTAATCCGAGTGTTCAACCTGTCCCCCAGAAATGACTGATGTCCCAAAATGTCCCACTGGAGGGCTCTGGTATGGCCTTGAGCCCACAACACTGCAGGGAGAGTAGAGGTCAGGGAGCCCAGAAGAGACATAGCCCGTCGCAGGGACATGTGCGGAACCGCCACCGCCTGCTGCACCAGAGAGTGAATCTTCTCCACTTTGGAAGGCGGTAGACGACATTCTTGGAGGAGAGAGTCCAAAGTAAGCCCCAAAAAAACTTGCACCGTGGCCGGAAACAACCTTGACTTCTCCCTGTTCAAAATCCAGCCGAGACTTTCCAGCTTTGAGCATACAGTCTGAAGCACGGCAGTACAATGGTTCGCTGAATCCCCTACCACGAGAAAGTCGTCGAGATACGGGATAATGAGAATTCTGTCTTCCCGCAGGTGGGCAGTGATTTCCAGGACGAGCTTCGTGAAGATACGGGGCGCAATTGCCAGGCCGAATGGTAAGGCCCTGAACTGCAGATGACGCACTGACCCCTCGAGCATCACCGCCACCCTGAGATATTTCTGGAAGGGAGGAGCGATGGGAACATGGTAATACGCGTCCTTCAGATCCAGGACAGCCATATGACAATCCGGGTAGAGAGACTAGATTGTGGGCTTCATTGATTCCATCTTGAAGGACAAGATCTGCAGGTGGCTGTTCAGGCCTTTGAGGTTTATGATGATCCGAAAGGAGCCGTCCGGTTTCCCAACCAAAAAGAGAGGGGAGTAAAACCCTTCTCCCCTTTCCGCCAATGGGACGTCCGTCAGGACCGCCC